>NW_015162520.1:204890-246826 GCF_001447785.1 Gekko japonicus | reverse complement strand
CAGGAATTTGGCCTTCAGTATTTTCACTGATGTTTCTGTTCCTTAGACACAAAAAGATTTGTGTTTGCATGCATACATGACAAAGCATATAAATGGTTGGCAAGTATGACCCAGATCAACAGATATAAGCAATTGCATTGCTTTCCATTAATCATTGTAATTGATCTTTCTTCTGAGAACTACAAGCCTTTTGTGAAGCCATTGCATATTCTGCCTATACAGTTTCCTTTTCATCACTTTTCATTAAAGAAGACTCGGGCTGCGGTCACATGGGCAGTTGGTGCCAATATAGTTGTGTTACCTTTGTGGATTTAAACAGCACTATTAGACAACAGCATCTGACCTCTGTGCCCCACTCATCAGCACCCCGCTTTGCCTAGCTTTGGAAACAATCAGGCACCGGGGAAAGCCCACTATTTACAGATGCCAGAGCTTCCACTCCGTGTTTCCGACTGTCTGAACTCCCCTCCTGTGAAGTCAAGCCATTTGGGAAGTCTGAACTTTCCCTTCCATTTCTGCTTCCTTTGGGAGGGGATCAGATAGTGCTATTCACGTAAGTGCATAAGTGCCCCTGGCATTGTCAATCATCATGGCCAAGTAGTCATTCTGGATTGGGAGTCCCCAAGGGAGTTGTTTTCTAGTGGCAAATCCCCCCCCCAAACTCCTTTCTCCCATTTCTGCATCAGAGTCTGAGAGCATCCCATGATTGACACAAGGGTAAATGCACTGAAGTAAATTGGACTACTCTCATGTAAATCTGCACTTTACCCCCACCATGCATTCCATGGAAGAGAGGTGAAGGGAAGGAGCTGAGAGGGGCCAGAGTACTTGGCAGAGAGATTGTGGCGCTGTGAGTTAAAGAGCGAACTGTGAGTGAAATGAGTGATTTGTCTTCAGAAGAGAAAATCCCCTCCCCCTCAAAGGAAAAAGTTTCTGAGCAACAGCATGCTGAGAGAGGGATGCCTCTCAATGCATTTGCATAAACAAGCAGGGGAAGGGAGAGAGTAAACGTATATATGAAGTGAAATCCCCCCCTGAAACCCTCTAAGCGGTTGGAGGGGGTGCCTTTTTGAAGCATTTACATAAACGGAAGAGGGGAGGGGGAGAAAGACAGCTGTAGATGGATACTTCTGAAAGACTTTATTTGCAAGTGTGTAAGCCTGTTATGGGAGATTTCCATGAGCTTTTAACAATATATGCGATTTGCAGAGCCAGGAAGAAAGAGACTTTACTGAAACTGAAACGTTGAAGTGGTAAATATTTCTTTTTAAAAAGAAAATAAGATGGCAAAAACTCGGAGAAGAAGAAGCAGAAGCCATCAAGCCGATCTTGGAGCAAATTGTTGGTATTAACCAGCAGCTGGCCAAGATAAACCAACAATTTGTGTCTCGGCAATTCCAGGAGGTGAGTGGAGAAAAAACAGAATTGAGGGCTTTTAAAATGAATGAGATGGACACTAAAATAAGCAGCGATCTCAATGAGAAAAGAAGAAAAAGGATTGCAAATATGCAAGAATCCCTAGGGCGAAGAAGAAAAAGCACAAGAGAAACAGGAGAAATTTACAAGGAGTTAACTTCTTCTCTGTTCTTAGAAAGTGTCATCTTAACGTCTGCGGAGAAAAAGGAGCTGGAGGTACCCTTCATAATCAAGAAACCAGTGAGAAGCCACTGGACCCTGAGACCAGAGCGAAAGAGGCTTAAGACTAGTGGTTCTATTCCTGTGGATGGAAGAATATTGGGCTGCAGTGAACGTCTAAGAAGATATTAAGAAATTAGAGAGTTTTAGCATAGATGTAAAGGCGGAAGGACTTTGCAAATTGCTTTTATGAAGCAAGCTGGAGGAGATGCTCGGGAAATCTTCTCATAACAAGTAACAATCTAACATATAAGCTTAGAAAGACAGGATCTCACAATTTGGATACACACATATGTGCATAGGTGAAAGGGAAAAAAAAAAAAAAGAATGCCACAACTATCTGAACGATCGAACATGGGGCTGGTTGAACAGTGAAACTGGTTCAGGGTCAAAACTTCCCACAACTATTTAAACCGCCGCAAATAGAGGCACAGACAGTTCACACAAAGCCTCTAGTGTGACTGTAGCCTAGGTGAAATCAACTGACATTCTTTGTATTTAATTATTTATATTTACTTATTAATATATTTATATATTGCTTTGCCTGAACAAATTTAAAGCTGTGTTAGAACAAGGAATTCAATAAATATGTTTTAAAACCAACCTCCTAAATTCACTAAGGTCCAAAATAAAACCATAATTCAGCAAGGTCCTTCTGAATAGCTCTGCCTTGTTTTCTTTTGAATTGCTGAAGAGAAAGCTTTGCCTCATTTGGCAGCCTATTCCATTAGAGATCTAGCTGCTGCCTGAAACATCGTTTCTACACTGCAGATGCAAAAGCAGGCTCCAATGGGAGGATAATAAGGTCTCAAACAGTAATTCAGTCCTAAAGTTTTTAAAAAACACCTTGCATACAACAGCCAGCTAGAAGGCTTTGCAGAGGCAGGCAATTAGGGATGGGCCCAAACCGGCTCATGAAATAAAGTTGTCACAAATTTTGGCCACTTCATGGTTTCTGAAGCAATGTTCATGGAAGGGTGACCAGCACGAACATTCCATGAACTTTGGCGCTGTTTATTGTGGCTTGTGGCAGTTTGTGGATGGATAGATTTCCAGACTGTCTCTGCTCGATTAAAATGTTTACAAAACTCCAAGGCAAATGGGGGTTAGAATTTTCCAGCCTTGGAAACACCAATAGAAGCCCTCCAAAGTTTAACAGGAACTGCTGGCTGCCAATAACAGAGTTCCCATTCTGCTCTATGCGATCAGAAAGCCATATATATGCTCAGCTCAGCTCCACACCCTTTCATCTGTTGGCTGTTCGCAGTTACATGAAATGCCTCAGTTGAGGACTGACATTTTATACCCTCCTGACTGTAAACTTCTTTCCCCTGCTGGGTTTGGGAGTTAGGTGGACTCAGGGCTCTGAGCCACCATGTCTCTCTGCTCACGCCAAGCAGTGGGGCTTAGGCTACTGGGTGTCTTGGCTGAGCGAAGACCCACATTTTATACCCTCCTGATAGTGAACTCCTCTCCCTTGCTGGGGTTTGGGTGTTAGGTGGATTCAGGGCTCATCTCCATGCAAGAGAGGTCGGGCCAGATGACAGCCTTGTGTGACCAGGACTCCAGGGGATTGGTGTTGGCAGTCTCAGGGGACTTGGTGAAGTACTTCCTCAGCATCACCTCTGCTGAATCCTCCACCATTGCTCACCTGGCATCCCTGCTGCTGCTGTCCTCTCAGTTTAGTACTGACAACCAGTAGCACATTGAGGGTGCCATTTTGCTGGGCTCTTTGAGGCAATGGTTCTGGGCTGTGGCTCCTCCTCCTCCTCCCAGCCTCTTCCACCCACTGTTCCCTCTGGCACATCTGTTAGCCTGTGGCCTCCACAGTCTTTGCAGAACTCATGCTTCCAGTGCAAGAGTTCTGCATTCAGAAGAGCAATGCTGCTTTTTATCTGAGGGTCACAGTCTATACAGGCAACCTTGTACTCCCCTTTATTGCAGGGAGGATGCAACCTGGTAGTGATGCCCACCTGCAACCTCTCTACCAAGGCCCTAACTCATGGGAGAACAGCCAGCTCCAATGTGAACACCAGCACTTGAATCAGGAGGATGACTTATTCCAGGCTGGCCATATGAGTGCACACCCCATCAGTGGTGTCCTGAAAGGGCTTGAGGGCACACACCATTTGGGAGAAGGTCAGCCAGTCATTGGAGCTGATGCTGAGCTCTTCCCATGCAGGATGGTCATGGAGGAGATGACAGCTCCTCTGCTGCACGAAACATGCAATCATGGCATAGGTGGAGTTCCTCATCCCCCTCCGCCTGCCTCTTGTGCAGCAGACAGGCAAACTTGATGCTGCAGGGTGTCATTTTGGATGGACAGGTGCTGGCAGGTCTCAAGCAAGGACCGCATCTTGAGGGAGGCAACATCTCAGGTGGCCTTGACAGTGATCCCCAACCCTAAAGCATCCTTCAATACCAGATGAAGTGTGTGCGCCAGGCAGACAATGCCCTTGAGGGACACATGTTTAACCTCTACCAGCATCTTGGTGCTGGTGTCTGTGACCATGTAGCCACAGACAATTTTGCCACTGTCTGCATCCACCCCCTGCACATGGAGCAGAACCCCTTTGTAGCCCAGTGGCAGGACTGTTTCCTCCTGAGGCTTGGGCTTTGCCCCGACAGTCCTGTTGTCTGCTCCAGAGGTCTGCCATGGTGCATGGTTCTGCTTTACCCTCTGGAGAGCTGAGTCTTGACCATCGCCACTGCAGCCTGCCATGAGGGAGAAGGATTGGCCATCCACAGCAATCATCTAGCTGATGATGAGGTGAGTGACTGCTTCCTGGGTGTTCCACATAGTGCTTTTGACTTCTTGGAGGGTGGCCCACCCATGGCAGCTGGAATGTGGAGAGCCTTTCTTGGAGGGGCATCATGCTCGCCCTCCACTTCTCCCTGCTGAGAGGGTGTGGGCCTCTTCTTCCTCTCTCTGGCTGCCATTCTTTCCTTCAACAGCAACATAATGGGGTGCACCCTTTGCAGGTGCCTGTTGAGGACAGAGGAGGACAAGGGGTGGGTGTGTACCCCTGCAGATATAGGTGTGGTGCACCTGGCACTCTGCCTCACAGAGATCTCTGGGTAGGGTGCAGAAATGTTTCCAAACAATGGCCCCAGGATTAGAGAAGGAGGGAGGCACAGGTGCTTTCTGGCGCTGGGCTGGCAGAGGCCACGGAGGGGCATAACTCAAGGCAGGAGTAGCAACAGGAAATTGGGATGTGGTGATTCCCCTGCTGTCAGAGTCCTCCTCTCCAAAGAATGCTAGCAACTGCTGTTGTCTCTGGGTAGTGCTAACAACTCTTTTGCCTCTGTGGGGAGCCCCAGGAACAGATTGGGGAAGAAGGTTCTGAGACCCCTAGTGATGCCCTGCTAGGGCCAGGCTCCAGTGGCCTGGCAGGATGAATTTGGTTCCTGGGAGGGGAGGGCTGTGGAGGGAGGACTTCTTCCCTCCACAAAGAGCATTCTTTGCACCCACTTTCCTCCTCATGGCACACAGAGGTAATCACACTCAGGAGGTTTGGGGGGTATAAATATGGGAGACTTTGGGGGGGATCTGTGACTAGGACCCCAGAAATGTAATCTGCCCCCAACTTGGAGTGATTATAGAGGAGCCAGTCCTAACATCCAATAAGGACGCAAACCTAGAGGCACAGCTATTACTAAGGAACATAATTGAAAATGTCTCCATGAATTATTTTAGTGTATGAACATACATCAACACTTCAATCCATAAACACTTGGTTAGGCAAGAAACTGAACAGTCTTTATTATGCAAGACAGTTTGCATCACTAATCACTTTAAATGGAAAACTCTGATTTCCACTGGTCTGGTGGAGCTGGGGTGCCCACCAAGCTACAGCCATGGAGTTTCTTTGGGGAGCCCCTGTCGAAAGTCTTGTCATGGCTGACTTTCTGTCCTTCCAAATCTGCCTTTGGAGAATTGTGGGTGGCCCAGCCAGCCTGGCAGGTGTTTCTTTTCCTCTGCAGAGTAGAAGAATTCACTGCAGGTTGTATCAGCCCTTGGGGAGGGCTGTGAGAGTTGTGGGAACTGGGCACACTTCCCTTGCTTGTGTGGTAGGGCTGGGATGCCTGCCCAGCTGTCATGGGGTAACTTTGGCAGCTCCTGTCAGAAGTCTCTAGTCATGTCTGCCTTTCTGTCCTTCCAAATCTGCCTTTGGAGAATTATGGGTGGTCCAGCCAGTCCAACAGGTGTTTCTTTTCTTCTGCAGAGTAGAAGAATTTGCTGTGGGTTATTTCAGCCCTTGGGGAGGCTGTGAGAGTTGTGGCCACTGGGCATGCTTCCCTGGCTTGTCTTATGGGACTGGGGTGCCCACCAAGCTGTCATGGGGTAACTTCAAGGAGCCCCTGTCAGAAATCTCTTGACATGTCTGCCTTTCTGTCATTGCATCACTAATTACTTTAAATGGAAACACTCTGTTTTCCAGTGGTCTGGTGGGGCTGGGGTACCCGCCAAGCTGTCATGGGATAACTTTGGGAAGCCCCTGTCAGAAGTCTTGTCACATCTGCCTTTCTGTCCTTCAGAACCTGCCTATGGAGACTTGGAGTGGGGCCTGCACATATAGGGGGGTGCTTGCCTTGCTTCCAGTGTCTGGGTGGGGAGGAGGGGGTCTGACCAGGTGAACTTTCTCTGTGAGTTTGGTGTCAGTGTCTTGTTCCTGAGCCAGTCCATAGAGTCCTGTAACTGCAGCTGTCTTTTCCAGAGAGAGCACTGGGGTGACCTTTTTTTGGGGGGGAGGGTGTCCATAACTGGGACCCCAGAAATGTAATCTGCCTCCAACTTTGAGAGATTGTAGAGGAGCGGGTGGCAGGGTGAGGTTCCCTGTGTGTAGCTTGCAGGGGGATCATTCTATACACTTTTGTACCTGTACCATTTCCCCCCAAAGCACTTTCCTGACTTTAGGCGTATTGGGATTGCACTGCCACAGTGGCACTGGTTTTGCTGGGTACATTGCACTGGTTTTACTGAGCTTACAAAAATGGCCCCCACCTTCTGTTTTTACTGCTGAGATTCTTGGGGACTTTGATTATGTTCTGCGGGGTTTCTATTGCCCTTGCTTTTTTGCTGCTGTTTTCCTCCACTGGAAACAATGGGGGATGGGGGCACTTTCTTTTGGGGGGGGATAACTCAGACCTCATAAATCCAATCCTCACCAAACTTAAAGGGCTTGTAGAGGATAGCCGGCAGGAGATCTGCTACAAGTTTGGTGTCTCTAGGTTGTACAAGTTCCATTCTATACACTCCTGAACCTGCACCTGTCATTTCTTCAGAAAGTACTTTCCTGGAGTGACCTTCTTTGTGGGGCCATAACTTGGACTCCATAAATCCAAAACTCGTCAATCTTGGAAGGCAAGTAGATGAGAGTCAGCCAGAGATCCTCTGCAAGTTTGGTGTCTCTAGCACACTGAGTGGGGGGGCATTCTACCACATCACAAACCTTATGAACTAAACCAGTTCGTCTAGCCTCAAGAAGTTTGTAACACTCCACCAGGGCTAACTCTATCATAAGGCAAAATTAGGCAATCGCCTAAGGTCACAAGATGAGAGGGGCATCGCTGGCCTGCCTGTCACCCACCCCTCCCCAAAAAAGTCACCAGTCACGCCAGTCGTTGCTGGCTCCCTGCTTCCTTGGCTCTGGCTCAATGCTCCCAAGCAGAGTGCAGAAGCAGTATTGTGCCAGTGCATGTGCATGCAGCGTCCATTCATCTTGCGAGTGAGAGGCTCACCCTCATTACCCAGGCTGCTCCACTTGCCCTTAGAAGAAGCAGCAATCCTCCGGGCATTCCCGTGCATGTGCAGTGCATGTCCCCTTGCCGCCCACAGCCCCAAAGGACTTTTGCACTCCCACTCGCCTCACCAGTCACCACCGCAGCCAAAGCACAGTTCCAGCTTCCCTACAACACAGGCAAGTGGAGGGATCGGTTGGTTGCCAGGCTGCATAGGGAGCAACGGGGCAGCGAATCAAGCTGAGGGCAGTGGGGGAGGCTGGCTGGTGGGCAGAGCAGAGGCTTGGGGAGGGGCTGTTGCTGAGGGACACATGAGGACTAGGAGTCGCCATTGAGTGGCGCTGGAGCAATGAGCCACGAGGCCAGTGGCCAGCATGATCCTGCCTGCACCCCTGGGCCTCCCCTCCACCCGCTGCCCCCCACCAGCTCTCTCCCCCTTTTCTGGCTAAATCACCCCGATCTCTCCCCCCCTCCCTGAGCAACTGGGCAGGAAGGAAACGGCCTGCTGCCATGTTGCCAAATTTGCTCTCTTTCCTTCCCTTGTACAAGGCTGTGGGAGGGTGGGCAGGGAGAGCAAAGTTGTAAAAAAAAGATGGTGGGGGGAGAAGCTGCCAACCTGGGAAGAATCCTGAAACAGGATGTGTTGTCGTCCCCCCTTCTTTCCACAGCTCCCAACTTTCTTCCCTCATTGTGCACGCAACACCTGTCTAAAAGGTCAAGCCTTGTCCTCTGTGGTGAGCAAGTAGTAATAAGATTATTGCGGCAACGTTCCCAGGTGGGGGCAGGGGGGAAGAGGAGGAGGAGGAGGAAGAGATTGGATTTATACCCCGCCCTTCACTTGGAGTTGCAGAGCGGATTACAAACTCCTTTCCCTTCCCCTCCCCACAGCAAACACCCTGTGAGGTGGGTGGGGCTGAGAACTCTGACACAAACTGCTCTTTTTCAAGGACAGCTGTGCCAGAGCTTGTGACTGACCCATGGTCACATCAGCAGGTGCAAGTGGAGGAGTGGGGAATCAAACCCGGTTCTCCCAGATTAGAGTCCGCACACTTAACCACTACACCAAACTGCCTGGAAGAAAGTGAAAGAGAAGTGGGGGGGGTGGAGAAGAAGGGCAGGAGTTTAGAAAGTAAAGAGAAAGAGAGAGAGACTGTTGCTGGAACTTTAAAAGGCTGCAAGCTGTGGTTGGCTGGTAGCTAGATTTGAAGTAACATGTGGCATTAAAAAGGCACAACTGGAGGTAGCATTTCCATCACAGTAAAGTCAGAGCAGCTGACTCTCCAGCTTGCACTTCCATCCAGCTTTGTTTATTTCTGGTTGTGCTAGCTAAGATGCAGAGCCATTGGAAAGCTGCAAGAAATCTGGCAATTTTCTATCTTCATTCATTCAAATATATGAAACACTCCAATTCATAACACTGTTGTAAAACTTTATTGAAAGAAAGGCATCTTGGTCAAATTTTAGAGGTACAATAAGTTTTATTGTGAAGATATGCATCACCACTGGTATGCATACCAGATAGGAAGCAGTAGAGAAATTAAATGTCAGCCTTCTGAATCTTTTGACTGGTTATAATGTTAAACTTAAATGCCAAATGACTAATCAACACAGCATTTTTTACTTACAAATGTTATTCCCTTTTCAAAGCCCCCAAGAGTGATCAACTGTTGTGTTTTACAGTGTCTCAAGTGCACCTTTCTTCAAATGTTATCTTTGGAAAACACATTTTAAGAAAAATGTATGCAAGTATCATGGAGAAAACCAATATGTTTACACAGATTTGTGAAGAAAATGTGGCACAAAGGATTGATTTCCCGAAGTAGAACCAGAATATGAAAAAGGTTCCCTTTGGATACAGATAAATTCAGAGCGAACAGGCATACAATCTGAATGCTTTCCTGCAGGTCAATGTGGTGCTCTCTAGCTTTGACAACCCACAACCCAGGTCTTTGAATCACTAGTCCCTGTTTTACCTCTTTTACTCTACACAGGAAAATGCATGAAGTGGCTGTAAATAGACATCAAGTAATGAACTCCAGTCCTCTGAGCAACTTCTAATAGAAAGAATTTCTGCCAGTTTGTAGTATTGTAACCTGTACTTGTGGCTCCAGCACCAAGGTGAAGGGCCAAAGTGAGCACCCAGGATGAAAGTTCTGCTAAAACCCACAAATTCTAGACTACTTTAACATTTTTCTCAGTTGAAATAACACACACATAAACATTTTTTCCCCAGAAAGAGTGGAATAAAATTGACCACAACTTTATTGCTTACAGCTGTAGTAAGCCTTGGCACAGCAAGGGGTAAGAATCCTACTCATCAACTGATCTGCCCATCAGTCAATGCTCTGTTGGTCACCTTGGGATGGCAGGTTTTGGATCCCACTAGGGCAGAAGCCCAGAGGTGGTCTCCCCTGCCACCTGAGTGTGAGGGTAATTCCCCAGACATACCCCCGGGGCTGAGCATATCAGCCACCCCTCATGCCAAGACCCCTTAAAGGGATCCCCACACTAAGGAAATGGGCACGGGGCCTATTTTTCCTGATAATGGATCCAGCCCCATGCTGACACTGCCACAAAAGCCAGGTATCTGACTGCCGGCTCCCGCCAAAGCATCTACAGCTGTAGCCCAATTGCATAGGGCATTCCTAATGCTATGCAGCCAGATGTCCATACCCCAGTTAAATACATGGGCCCCATCAGGGTGAAACAGGGCTTCTGGTCATGTTGAGATGTCAAGATGTTGAATCCAACAGCCTCCCATAGCAACCATGATCCTCCCTAGCTGCTTTGTCACCTTCCACCTTGCCAATTCCACCTTGCCCACTGATTGTGCACCACACCAGCTTTGGTGTTGAAGCCAGTCCAACCAGAAGAATATCATGGCCAGAAGTTCTTCCATCAATGCCCACAAGTCCTCCTTGGCCCTTTCACTATGTCAATGCCGGAGTGCGCCCCCAAGTTGTTCTCAACAAGATGTATCACCAGAGCATCAGGAGGCCCATGGTGAACCAAATGAGCCCGGACCCTGGGGAGGAGATCATCCCACTTCATTCCTTGCTCGCCCAACCAAGTCACTCCAACTTTATCCTGTAGGCCAAGGTCCTTTCCCCAACCAGAGATGGTAATGTAAACACTTGCCCAATGCACAAATCCAGACTGACTCACAGCGTCTTTCTGAAATTGAAGAAGTCAGTGGGAAAAGGAGTAAACGTTCAAGGCTCCCCATTAAATGGCTGGAACCAGATGCGACCTCACATACACCTTGTATGCCTCCGAGCACCACGTCCCAACTGCCCGGATGTCTGCTGGTCCCATGCCTAAATTTGAGGCTGTTGTTTCTGCCCCGATCTGAAATGAGTGGGGCCGAAGTCCCTAGGGGGGAATCCCAAGGCAGCCACAGTAGCTCACAGCACCACAGCAAACTGACATCTCATTAGGAAGGAGCTGTCCCTATGAATGAACAGTGAGCCTGGCTTGCGAGAAAGCCCAAGAAAGCCCGAGTGGCCCAAACTGGGCATGGGCCCCCTTCGGGAAGCCTAGCCAAGTTCAAGTGAGTCCCCTGAGCCTGCTGATCTGCCTTTGACCATCTGATGGCCAAAGTAACCCCTGACCTGGTTACAAGCAGGTCGCCAACCCCCAAAGGGCATAAGAACATAAGAACATAAGAGAAGCCAATGTTGGATCAGACCAATGGCCCATCTACTCCAACACTCTGTCACATAGTGGCCAAAAATACCCGGTGCCATCAGGAGGTCCACCAGTGGGGCCAGGACACTAGAAGCCCCGCCCCCCACTGTTATCCCCCCCAGGCACCAAGAATACAGAGTATCCCTTGCCCCAGACTGAGAGTTCCTATCTATATGTTGTGGCTAATAGCCACTGATGAATCTTTGCTCCATATCTATTTATCTAATAGCCAAGTTGCCCCCTCCATCTGTTGCCACAGACTGAGAGTTCCTATCTATACGTTGTGGCTAATAGCCACTGATGGATTTCTGCTCCATATTTATATATCTAATAACAAAGTTGCCCCCTCCATGTGAATATCTAAATCCACACATTGGGGGCACTTGGGGGGCAGAGAGATTTTTCTGAACACTTGGAGCAGTCCCCAGGTGTGCAGAAAAATCTAAAAAGTTGGAAAAAATATACAGGGGATATTTAAATCCCCTCAAAAGTAAAAGTGTTCCCTGTGCATGCGCAGCAAACGCTCTGGCTGTTGGGGGGAGGTTTGGTGGGCCCAGTTGCTGGAAGTGGTTCGGTTCTTGCCACCAGTGCTGGGGGGGAGAAGGCTCAGTGGGCCTGGCAGCTGGGAGCCACTCAGGCCTTGCCGCCAGTGCCTGGGGGAGCAGGAGAAGGCTTGGCAGGCCAGTGCGGCTCACCACTGGTGCAGAGTGGGGTGGGGGAGAAGGATTGGTGGGCCCGGGCCTTGCCGTCGGTGTGGGGGTGGGGGGGGAGGAAGTCTCACCTGTGGCTGCTTCCTCCTCCTCCTCCACGTGGAGCTGCTTCTCCCCCCTGTGAATATCGTGGGTCCCCGTTTCTTGTGCTTATCTAATTCCCTCTTGAAGCTGTTCATGTTTGTAGCCATCACCACCTCCTGGGGCAGTGAATTCCATGTGTTAATCACTCTTTGGGTGAAGAAGTACTTCCTTTTATCTGTTCTAACCCAACTGCTCAGCAATTTCATGAAGTGCCCACGAGTTCTTATATTGTGAGAAAGGGATAAAAGTACCTTTTTCTCTACCTGCTCTATCCCATGCATAATCTTTTTTTTTCTTTTTTTGAACTGCCCTGAAGGGCAGAATTTTATTAAAACTTTTATAAAACAATGCAACAACAACATACATACACCAGACCTAGCTAAGACAAACAACATATAACATAAATGGGGGTATCATGTACTGCTTATTACAATCCATATATAAATGCCTCTATTACTGCTTACATCACTTGTGTGAGCCAACTTTTCCTTTTCTTGTCATTGGGCAAACATATTCTGACCTTAACCTTACATATTTATTACATAATAATAATTAATATTTCTCACATATAAACTTAACTACTTAACAGTAAAAAAATGTCCATTCTCATGGTATATCTTGCTTTAGCTTATTAATTTAAGCCGCCTTCTTATACCAATTATAAAACCTTTCCCAGGTATTTTGAAATGTATTATTTGGCAAGCCTTTAATCAGTAAAGTCAGCTTATCCAGTTCTGCCACTTCCATTGATTTATTTATATATTCTTGTCTTGTTGGTATTTCCGTAGTCTTCCAGTATTTCACATAAAGATTCCTTGCTGCCATTGTTAAATACACAATAAGATAACGATCATTATAATTAATGTCTTTTGGCAAAATATTTAGGAGTAAAACTTCAGGTGTAAATGGTAATGCCCTACATAATACCTTTGGAATTATCTTATGAATTCTTATCCAGTATTTTTTAGTTGATTCACAATGTCACCACATATGGTAAAACGTTCCTTCCTTCCTTGCACATTTCCAGCATACATTTGCACAATTACTATTACATTTCACTAGCCTTTCTGGTGTGATATACCATCTGTAAAACATTTTATAACTGTTTTCTTTAAATGAGACTGTTTTTTGTAATTTTAAGATTTTTCTTCCATATTTGTTCCCATTGTTCTAAATCAATATTATGACCAACATTTTGCGCCCGTAAAATCATATTAGGTTTAACTACCTCAACTAACATCAAATTGCTCAATACAAAGCCATACAGTCTTGTTATAAGTTTTGGTTCCAATTATGTTATAATTCTTTCAAGCTCAGTCAAATCTTCAAAGAATCCCATTTTCTTGTCCTTGTGAAATCTAGATTCTATTTGTATTTTCTGCCACCATGTTAGTCCTTCTAAAGATTTCAGCCCATTTTCCCCATCCAGTATATCCTGGTATCTCTTGGGTTTCTCTTCTGCATACGTTTTTGGTAAAGTAAATGCTTCTAAAGGTGCGATTAATTTTGAGTTTTTAGTATAATGTTTTTAAAAATGCGTTCCCATACTTTTAGTAAAGCTGCTCTAAGCCAATGCTGTTTAAAGTACTTCTGGGAAGATGCTTTCTCGTACCATAAAAATGTGTAACATCCAAGCATAAGATCATGTCTTTCTAATTTCAATGTTCTCTTGTCCTCTAGTATAATCCAGTCTTTTATCCATGTTAATGCCGCTGCTCTGTAATACAAAATCCAATTTGGTAACCCAAATCCTCTTCTCTCTTTAAAGTCTTGTAATGCCTTAAGCCTTATTCTTGGCCTTTTACCTTGCCAAATAAATTTAGAAACAATCTGGTCCAATTTCTTAAATATTTTTTGATTTTGTAATACAGGGATTGTTTGGAATAAAAATAGCCATTTTGGGAGAACATTCATCTTGATTAAAGCAATACAGCCCATCATTGAAATCTGTAAATTCTTCCACTTTTCCAAGTCTTGTCTAGTTCTCTTTAAAAGTTCTTTGTAGTTGACTTCCAGTTTATGGCGACACGCTGGCAGACGCACCCCCTGGACCTCCCAGGGGTGCGATCTGCATGCTAGCGGTTAGGAGGGGGCGATTGTTCGCCGCCACCCCCAGAGCCTTTGTGAATGGCACTTAGCCATGGGGCTTTTTAAAGGTGTTCTCTTCAACAGCGTGATGCTGGGGAATTGAGGTGCTCTTCCACCCCAACAGTCCTCCCGCTATGCGTCCGAATGGAACTAGAGCCGCTGACCGGGACAAGCGTCTGAGAACAAGCGTTTAAAATGCATTTTGAGTGAGGTCTTATGATCAACAACGAACAGTGAGTCGAGTGAAAGCGAAATACCAGCAACTTAAAAAGAAAGCCCCCCCTTGAGAACAGCGAGAAAAGATAGTGGGGGAGGGTGAACTAGAAAGCAATTTAGCAAGGGGGGGATGGAATTAAAAGCATTGAAATCTGTTTTAAGAACCTTACCAGAGCGCAGATAGGCATTGAGCAAATTTCAGAGACTTTAGCAAGTTTTAATAAAAGTAAACAATCCATAAAAATGGCATGGAAAAAAGTGGAGAGAGACAAACAGGCAAAAGTGAAACCACCGGGGAGCATGAGCCCACGACCTGAAGAGACCACTGAGTTCTCTAAACTTTTGGCGGACTCTTTGCGCCCTCTACTGGATCAGATGACTAACATCAATCAGCAGCTGACAACTCTAAACCAGAACTTTGCAACTCAGCAGCTCCAACTGTCTGAAACTACAAAAAAGACAGAGCGAACAGCTGAGAAAGTAAAGGAAATAGATGCCAACTCTAAAAAAGTCAAGAAAAATGTGTGAATGCTGGAAAGGAAGCAAGCTTCGGATGAATCTCAACTTTTACAACTGCAAATGAAGAAAGCTAACCTGGTCCTCCGGTTCCATGGGGTCCCTGAAGTAAAAGACGAGAATCTTAAGCAACTTTTGAGCAATGCATTAGCTCCAGTTACAGATTTAAAAGCGGAATACCTTATAAGCAAAATGGATATGGTCTATAGGGCCTATTCCGTTTACATCAAGAAAAATAATCTGCCTGGGGAGATAGTGGTTAGATTCTCAAAGAGACATGTGAGGGATTCTATCCTGAAAGCAACTACAGGAACACCCCTGAAAATCAGAGGCAACACCATCAGGATTTTAAAAGACATCCCATTTGAAATATGGAAGAAGTATAAAGACTTAATCCTTTTTTTTGCAAACAGACAGCATTTCCTACAGATGGTTAACCCCTGAAAGCATCATTTTCAAACTGCAGGACAAAAAAAAATGGACTCTGTTTCCAAAGCACATGAGTTCCTTGAGACTGCAACTGGGAGAACCAGGTGAGGACACTAAAGAAGAAGATGAGAGCAAATCTAGCGGTGAACTGGACACTGTGCCTTTCGACGAGGATTCTGCTTCAGAAAAGGGGGCAGCTGCCCCTAAATGAGAATACCAATTGAGGACTAGAAAAGATAAAGCAAAGTGAAGGCTGAAGGACTCTGAATGGTGCCTTAAAGCATTTGATATAAATGATGCTCTTGGGTTTGTCTTTAAACAGTTAAAAATGGTTAAAAAGATAATTTAGCTTAATCAACTATGTTCAATGTAATGTAAGCATTTTAGACTAACACTTATATAAGCTGATGTAATGATCTCCTATACTTGGGGTTTTAGTTATTAGTGGTTTTCTTTCCTTTCTCCTTTGATGTAGATGTTCCCTCCCTATTTTTTCATTGTAGTTTATAGAAAAAGCAATAAAAATCCCCTCTGAGGGGGCATTAAAAAGTTCTTTGTAGTTCTCTTGTGATGCACTGCATTCATTTGTTATTCTAATTCCCAGATATTTTATTCTTTCTTGGATCTGAAAGTTTGTTAGATGTTTTAGTTGTATTTTCTGTTCTTTATTCATGTTTTTTGTTAAAAAATTTGTCTTTTCAGTATTTACTTTTAGGCCGGCTACTCAGCCATATTCTTGTATCTTTTCTTTAAGGGTTAAAGCCGAAGATGCTGTGTTCTCTAAAATAAATACGAGGTCATCTGCAAACGCTTGTAACTTGAAGTCTTTTCCTTGTATCTTAAGTCCAGTAATCGATTTTTCTTTTCTAATTGCATCATTTAATATTTCAAGGACAAAGATGAACAAGAGAGGTGAAATGGGACATCCTTGTCTAGTCCCTTTTTGAATTTCGAAGTTTTTTGTTCTATCGCCATTAATCATTATTGTTGCGTTTTGTTTTGTATATATCGTCTGAATCATTTTTATGAAATCGTTTCCCGCTTCTGCCATCTTTAAAGCTTTAAACATAAATGCCCAGTTTATATTGTCAAAGGCTTTTTCAGCATCTAGAAACATCAATGCCAGTTGTTTTTCTTGATGTAATTCATAGTATTCCAGGACGTCTATTATACAGCTTACATTGTTTCTAAGTTGTCTTTTATGTAAAAATCCAGCTTGATCTTTGTGTATGATTTTTGTCAATTTTTTTACGTCTTTCTGCTATTATAGAGGCAAAAATCTTGTAATCCACATTCAGTAGCAATATCAGTCTATAATCGGTTTATAAATTCACTTCTTGGGTGAAGAAGTACTCCCTTTTATCTGTTCTAACCCAATTGCTCAGCAATTTCATGGAATGCTCACCATGGAGTTCTTGTATTGTGAGAAAGGGAGAAAAGTACCTCTTTCTCTACCTGCTCTATCCCATGCATAATCTTATAAACCTCGATCATGTCACCCCTCAGCCATCGTTTCTCCAAGCTAAAGAGCCCCCAGCGCTTTAACCTTTCTTCATAGGGAAGGTGTTCCAACCCTTTTATCATTCTAGTTGCCCTTTTCTGCACTTTTTCCAAAGCTATAATATCCTTTTTAAGGTGTGGTGACCAGAACTGTACACAGTAGCCCAAATGAGGTCACACCATTGATTTATATAGGGGCATTATGATATTGGCTGATCTGTTTTCAATACCCTTCCTAATAATCCCCAGCATAGCATTGGCCTTTTTTATTACAGTCACACACTGTCTTGACATTTTAAGTGAGTTATCTACTATGACTCCAAGATCTCTCTCTTGGTCAGTCTCTGCCAGTTCGGACCCCATCAATGTGTTTTTATAGTTAGGATTTTTGGCTCCAATGTGCATCACTTTGCACTTGGCCATGTTGAACCCCATTTGCCATGTTGATGCCCACTTGCCCATCCTTAACAGATCCCTTTGGAGTGCCTCACAATCCTCACTGGTTCTCACCACCCTGAACAACTTCATGTTGTTCATTTCACTGCTTACTCTCAACTCCAAATCATTAATAAACAAGTTAAAAAGCATCGGACTGAGTACTGATCCCTGTGGTATCCCACTGCTTACCACCCTCCACTGAGAAAATTGCCAATTTATACTCACTCTGTTTCCTCTTAATTAGCCAGTTTTTGATCCACAAGAGGACTTGTCCTTTTATCCTGTGACTATTGAGCTTACTTAGGAGCCTTTGATGAGGAACTTTATCAAAAGCCATATGGGAGAAGGTAAACAACATCTATTGGGTCCCCCTTGTTACTGATGTCTGTTCTAGAGCTAGCCACTAGTTCCCCCACCCACAAAGCTAAAAACAAATGCTATCGGGAAGGTTGCCTCAAAGAACACCACCTCGTAAGGTGACTGGCAAGTTTTTTTTAACTTTGTAATTAGTTTGGACATGACCCCGAATTTCAGCAGCCTGCGGGGGTCCGGTGCCCTTGGATGAAGCCTCCACCAGGAAACCCATAAGCTTTACTAAAAAAAAATATGATATGGTGGCCATGTGCACTTGAATAGTCTTAGGGGCAAAGCCCTGCCCATTCAGGTGGGTGATGTAATGAAGAACCAAATCCAGTGAAACAGGACAGGTATCCAGATCGCCAACATCCCTGGAGAAGGGCAAGAAAGCTGACATTGCTGCTGCGTAGGAGGTGAAAGTTGAAGGAGCAAGAGAGTGGAAAATCCCATACATTATTGAATGCTCCGAAGTTCCCAGTGATCCTCGGGAAACGGGTCTGGGTGGAGACAGGCCTCCGGCACCAGGCTGTGGAACCTCTCCTCCTGGAGGCGAGACAAGGCATCCGCAATAATGTTATTGACCCTGGATAGATGGCAGGCAGAAAATGTTATGTTGGCCGATAAGCAGACCAACACCAGGCGACGGACGAGGCGCATTACACACTCCTATTCTGAAACTTGTCAACCCATGTAACAGCTGCCACGAAAAAGGGGAACAGTTCCAAAAAAGTTAGGTCTCATTCAATGTCCACACCGACCCACTGAAGTGGCCACTGACTGGTTCACCAATGCCCATTAAAGTGTTTTGATATATCCCTGTACAGGATTCTCAGTTCAAACTCTTAATTATAATTCTAGCATTTTCTTTTAAATTAGCTAAATTCTCTGTAGGGTCTAGGCCAAAGATTCAAAACAGTGATTGAGATGGTTTGCAGTTTTGTACCACTCCTGATTAGTATACTGTAAAAGGGGGAACATACATTCCTTACCTTGAAATTTACAAGAATCTCTTAATCTACCATATCTATTTATGTAGATTTTAAAAAAAGGACCTATGTTCAGCTATTAATATTTGATTTTACATTTAAGCATTAATATATCTTGGGAAACAGAGCTACAGCTCAGTTCCAAAATCCAGAATTTATTTTAGCTGGAAGAAATATCCCATAATTCATCTGCCTCAATTATGTACCTAGAGAACAGAAAAGTGCACAAAGGATTTAAATGATGCAGCAAGCTGGAATACTACTGTCTTGGTAACCTTTCTTTTCAACAATTTCTGTTATAAACACTGTTTTTCTTTCCCGTAAGTCTCCTTCTGTTATATCATTCTCATTTCTTACTTGGCATTCTTGCTTTTATGTATCATGTTGGAGTTCTCTATAATTTAATTTTTTTTAAAAAATATTACAGTTATTTGCAGTATCTTCCCAAGTTTAGTTTTATTTTTCACTGTGTGAGTGTGCATGCTTTTAATCTGGATTTTGGCTTTCAGAGACATTGACAGCCTGTTTCTACAAAATTACAAGAGTTTAGGGATCTGCACAGATGGCAAAAGCAGTTTTGTGTGCTTTCATTTGTTACGGGTTTCTGTCTTTTCATAACAGGCACCAAAGCTTCCAGATCTTATTTCCACTGCCATTTTTCTGACATATTGTGAGTGGTTTGCAACTGGGATTTAGAGGCAAGCTCCATAACACTCTGTTAGAAACTACTGTAGAAATGGGTATTTTAAAATTTTTGCTACTTCAGTCCAGGCAACCTTGTGAGAAGAAGTGGAAGAAGCAATTAGCCTTTCCCCAGTTCCTGACGTGCCACGCCAGACCATTTTCCTGAACTGTGCTTCATTTCTGGCTACTTGGAAAAAGAAAGCATAATGGAAAACTGACAATTCTGATGGCTTTATTATTCATTTGGCTGCTTTCAGGTGGTTTCACTTCTGCACCAGCAAACCCATGCTTGAAAAACAAAATGTGTTCAATATCCCCATAGAAATGAAGAAGTGTTGGTGCTTTCAAAGTGGCCTACAGGACCATCCATAATTATGCATCTCACGTATCTACCTTGGGATGATGACATGTCGCTGTTCATCCATTGCATATGTGCTATCCCCTCAAGGTGAGGGCTGAGTCTTTTCACACTTTCTCTACCATGTCATTTCTCAGTCAAGGTTAAGTCTAAGGACAACCCAGGCCCAATTACATTACCAGAAGTTATATTTGTTCAAAAGAAAACATGTTTTTCATCCTTAAATTCTACAATATAGCTGAATTTGTCTCAGTCTCAAAACAGCTTTCCCATAATTCCCAAAAGTGAAGACAATTTTGTGTCCCTGACATAAAACTTATTGCCAAAATTCTTTCCTGGATTCGAAATGATCACTAGACTCACACTTTATATTTTGTCCCCGTTAATATTGTTTCCAAAATTTAATATTCTTTGTTAGCCTACACTCTTTAACAACTCCAAAGCATCTTGCTAATTAAGGGTCAAACTAGACATGACATTTTAAAACAAGTCCAGTCCAGTGTTCCCTCAAAGCTGAGTTAGTGTGAGCTAGCTCTCAGTTTTCTTGCACAAAGCTTGCAAAATCCCCCCTTGCTTTGATTTGTTGTGACTCTGAGCTTTGAGATCAGTCCTTTTAAGCTTGCAATGCCAGTGGCACTGTGGCATTCTGCACATTTTGACTGGTTGTGGTGGGCTTGCAAAATCACCCCCCTTGATTGGATTTCTTGTGACACTGTTCTTTGAGATCAGTACTTTTAAGCTTGCAGTACCACAGTGGCACTGGGTTCTGCTGGGCATTTTGTACACTGAACTGGTTGTTCTGAGCTTGAAAAAATGTCCCCTCCCCTTCACTTTGCACTGCAGAGATTCTCTGGTTTGACATTAGTTCTCTTTTGCTTGCATTGCCACAGTGGTACTGGGTTCTGCTGGGCATTCTGTACACTGAATTGGTTGTGCTGGGCTTGAAAACCCCCTTGCTTGACTTGTGATTCTGTGCTTCACATCAGTCCTGTTGAGCTGGCATTGCCACAATGGCAGTGAGTTCTGCTGGACACTCTGCAATTGCACTGGTACTGCTGGGCTTGCAACCTCCCCTTGTGTACCGGTGTAGCTTCCCCAGGAGGCATGGACTAGGGTCCAGCAGGGCAGGCCTCAGGTAAGGTTGCAGAGAGTAACCAAAGTCCAGTCCAAAAGTCAAGGATTCCAGAGAGCAGGTTTACCAAAGTCCAGTCTAGGGCCAAAGAGTTCCAGGCAGCCAATCCAAGGTCAGGGGTTCCAGAAAAGCCAGTTTTCAGGTTCAAGGTTACAGAGATCTGATAGCAGCAAGGCTCAGTAGCAAAGTGTACTTATTGCATCCAAAAACTACTGCTTCTCCCAGCTGAATTTATAGCCAAGTCTTAATGAGCTAAACTCCCAGAAAATTCCTTAAATGTCATCCTGAAACTACTCATTCATCTCTTCAATTGACAGCTGATGATGGGCCATGAGCCTCACACTTCTCCTCCTTTCTTGCAACTCTAAGCATCTCTGGCAGCATCAGAGGATGAGGGCACTTTCTTTTGGGGCCCATAGAATTGGACTCCCTGAGGAGAGACACCAGCAGCTATTCTGCAGATTTGGTGCCTCTACCTCAAAAAACAGCCCCCCAGGCCCCTGGATACCCCTGAATATAATAGTCTCCATAGGTCACAAACTGTGACCCAAAACCCACTTATTTATCGCAAAGTGCCAACATGGCAATTTAACCTGAATACTGAGGTTGTACTTTAGAAAAAACAACTCATACATTAACTTAAGATGATCCAAACAAAGTAAGGAAAGCAATCCCAAATGCTTTCATTTGCTTAAAATTATTTGCCAGAGAATTCGACACTTTAATGATGGTCTGGGCCTGGCTGGGGTGATGGCACGTGTGCCCACAGAGAGGGCTCTGAGTGCCCCCTCTGGCACCCGTGCCATAGGTTTGCCACGACTGCCATAGGGTGTAATGGAGCCCCTCAAAATTTGGGATTCCTGAAAATCTTAAATCCAAATACCATACCACTATTGGGATTCAGAAATATTGGGAAATACTGACATTTTGGGAGTCCAATACACCCCAACCCAGAAAAAAACCAATTTTTGCCACACCCCTGATCCCAACTTTGAAAGCGAGTGTAGAAGAAGTTTTGGGCATTCTGTAAGGGCTGTTCCTGTCAAGTATGCTGCAGAGAAATAAGGGTACTGTAGATGGAGTGATAATGTTTCCTTCTCTCTCTCTCTCTTGCTCTCTCTCTGCACTTCACAAATAGGAAAGTGTCTGTGGGAGGAAGCTTGAACAAATATCTGGATCCCCTGGATTATGTCAATTCCATACTGGCCATTCCACCATCCTCCATGCAGTTTGAGACATGCTGTGTTCCATTAGGTCCACATGTTTTTCATATGGATGGCAGTGGAGTGACATCAGTGATATGACCATATAAGTGTTCACTGAGAGGCTATTTCCTTCTTTGCCTGTCACAAGAGTTTTGTATGCATGCTTTGCAATGATTTGTGGGTGCCTACAGGGCTTCTACGGACTGAATGCAATGTTCTCAGCAACTTGATGTCTTTCTTTTGCACATTTCTCCTTTTCAGAGTAAACATAGGACACACTACCTATTACAATGTGGAATGGTATAGTATAGACTGATCTCATCAGAACTTGGAAGCTAAGCAGGGTTGGTACTTGGATGGGAGAACACCAAGGAAGATTTTGCAGAGGAAGCCAGTGGCAAACCATCTCCGCTTAATCACTTGCCTTGAAAACCCTATGGGGTCACCATAAGTCAGCTGGTACTTGATGGCACAACACAGAGAGAGAGTCTATTGGCACACAGCTATGCCAGCAGCTGCAATGTGCCACCACTGAGGTCTTAATTAGTCCATTATTGACAGTAGTTCTCAAGCAATGTCTTCCAAGTTAGTTTACAACACAAAAGAGCAATAAAAACAATCTACAAATAATTCAGTGTTTAAATATGAATATACACCTACGTAAAAAACAGGATTCCTGAAAAATCCAGCACAGTCATAAAACAAAATAACAAATCCAGTACAGTCATAGAACAAGCAGTAAAACCCAGCATAAAACACCACATAGTCAGAGCAACTAGACAATGAGAACAGATAAAAGCAACCAAAAATCTGGGTGAAAAAGAAGGTCTCCTGCCTGCCACTTCAAATTAGACAAACATTGGCAAATTTTGTGGAGATTTTTCAGAGCTGAGGTGCCACCACTGAAAAATGTGAGTTTCTCAGTTCTCTCCAGAAACTTCCAAGAATATGGAGAAGAGATGTGGGAACTCTTTGAGTGGTAGACAAGTTCTGTTTCTGAACACTAGATATGATGTTTATTCCAGGTATTTGCCATTGAAATTCCAATCTTTGTTCCTCCATCTCAGTAACCACACAAATTTAGTCATATATTGAATCTGAGGACAGGAATTTTCATATAAAAGGTGCTTTTTGTTTGTATGGAAAACTCAAGGGACATCCCAGCTAGCCATAACAATTACAATCGAGGACAAACTGTCTTACAGAGCACATTTTCATTCATGCCCCAAAAGGAAAGTCTGATAGTCAACATATTTCTCTTTTTAAAAACGATTTAACATTTTTCTTCTATTTATTTCAAAAGGCAATTTTACATTTCATTAGGTACAACAATATGCCATCAGTCTTCTATACAGTTAGCATGACAAGGAATAGAGCTCAACCTATAAAGGTTAAACACAAAGTGCAGATTTTACAAGGGACACATAAAGCAGGATGCTGTGTCCAGATACAAGGGATGGATTGACAGATTATCTGCCAATCCATCAAACATAAATGATTTGAGCAGACCCAAAAGAACCTTCCTAGCAAACCTACATAACCAAGGAGAATGGGAATTGAAAAAAATACTTGAGGAAAAGTGAAGGAGATGGTGTAGTGTTGTTGTATCAATTGTTGTATCATCTACCTTATAAGGAGGACAATACAACAGCCAGAGTGGTATAGTGTTTAGAGTAAAATAATCAGAAGAGGGTCACACAGCAAATGTCAAATTACAGGGCAAAGCTGCGCAAAAGATGCTATGACTATATAAAGGGACTGTATTACAAAATTACCAAATACATATGATGGAAAATTGTAAATACAAACACAAATACAAAAAGTCATGTAAATAACTAGAATATAACCATGAAAATCATACAAATGTAACTCCTGGTACAATGAATGAAGTCATATAGGTGTCATGTAGGTAGTCATACAAGTAAAGAGAACAAAGGATCTGAATATTAATAACTTCGTTTCATTGGTATTCCTCAGTGATAACTATATATATTCTTCGTAACCTTAATCTGCATAGGCATATGAGGTATAATTGTCCCAAGCAAAATTTCCACAGAAATACAGTTTTCACAAATGGGCAACCAGTCCAAATAATTCAAGGGAAATAACTTACAAAACGTCTGTCTGCTGGTATTGCCTCTGAGTCGCGGAGTCATTGTGAAGTCAAAATGGAGAAGAGGAGAACATTGTAGACGGCTTAGTGTCTCCCTCGGGAGAAAAGGTGGGGGTAAAAGTGGAATAAATAAATATGGAGAGGAATAAGTGCTAACACCTACAGCTTCCACGGTCCAAATGCCTGTCTGTATATCTTTTAAGAGAGACCAAATAAGAGATGAAAAATCAGACCAGGGAATCAAAGGGTCAATGAAAACATTGCCAAAAAGTAAAACAAAGTTTGAGTCCAGTGGCCCCTTTAAGACCATCAAGGTTTTATTCAAAGTGTAAGCTTTCATGTGCAAAGCACACTTCTTCAGACAAATTGGAATGAAAAAGTGTGCTTTGCACACAAAAGCTTACACTTTGAGTAAAACTTTGTAGGACTTAAATGGGCCACAGGACTCAAACTTTGCTGCTTCAGACCAACACGGCTACCCACCTGAAATTGTGAAAAAGTATTTCTTTTATTTCAAAATAATGAATTTATTTTGTGATCTTTTCACAATATTCACAATATTGGATGGATTCATGGTTGGTTGAAAAATTGTACCCAATGAGTGCTCGTAAATGGCTCTGCGTCTACGTGGAGGGAAGTCTCGAGTGGAGTGTCGCAGGTCTCGGTCCTAGGACTGGTGTTGTTCAATGTTTTTATAAATGACCTGGAGGAAGACATAAAGGGGATGCTTATCAAATTTGCAGATGACACAAAGCTGGGTGGGATTGCTAATTCTGAAGCAGAGTCAGAATTCAAAATGATATAGATAGGCTGGAACAGTGGGTGGAGACAAATAAAATGAATTTCAATAGCGATAACTGCAAAGTCCTACACTTAGGTACAAAAAATCAAAGGCACAGATATAGAATGGGAGGGACTTGGCTTGGCAGCAGCACATGTAAAAAGGATCTAGGTGTTCTGGTTGATCACAAGCTAAACATGAGCCTGCAGTGCGATGTGGCTGTGAAGAAAGCTAATGCAATCTTAGGATGCATTATCAGAAGCATTGTGTCCAGATAATGGGAGGTGGTAGTTCCGCTCTATTCTGCTATGGTCAGTCCTCACCTGGAGTACTGTGTCCAGTTTTGGGCACCACATTTTAGGAAGGATGTTGACAAGCTCGAGCGTGTCCAGAAGAGGGCAACCAGGATGGTGAGAGGGTTGGAATCCAAGTCTTATGAGGAAAGGCTGAAAGAGTTGGGTATGTTTAGCCTAAGAAAGAGAAGGCTTAGAGTGGATATGATTGCAGTCTTCAAGTATTTGAAGGGCTGTCATGTATCAGATGGAGTGGATCTATTCTCTCTTGCTCCGGATTGCAAGATGGGTGGAAATTACAAGGGAGTCATTACATGGCTAAATATCAGAAGAAACTTCCTAACTGTAAGAGTGGTTGAGCAGTGGAACAGTCTGCCTCGGGAGGTGGTGGATGCTCCTTTGCTGGGCGTTTTCAAGTGGAGGCTGGACGACCATCTTTCGGGTATGTTGTAGGTATGTAGGGCTATCTTTTGGCTATGCTCCTGCAGAGTGAAAGGGGTTGGACTAGATGACCTGCAAGGTCCCTTCCAACTCTAATATTCTATGATCTGTACAAGACAAGTTTAAAGGTAGAGGCCTCGCTGTGTCAAGGCTGCTGAATTCAGGAAGTCTTGAACAGAGGACTTTTTGAAAGCCTGGCTTGAGTCTTGTCCACTTTTCTCATGGACGTCCTGAAATTCAAGCAACTTTTCCAACATTCTGCTTTGCCATAACTTTCTTCGTTTTAGGTAATGACCCTTCCTTAAGTGGTCTGCCCTGAGACTTTGTAAGCAATGAATCATGTCCGGAGTACAGTGCACAGACCTGGGTGCATATCATGGGTGCACTCCACAGTATTTATTGTCCTTCCTGCCTTATTCCCAGACTGGATTTCTTTCTGCTCCAGGATTTCACCAGTTATGTCAATTGGATTGTATGTTGCTAGAATGCTAGCTCAAACATTTTTATGCTATTCTTCTAGCAAGCTGCTCTATCCCCAAGCACTTATAAAAGTGCAAAATGTGTGCAAGTAATAGGGTTGATAACTGATGCTGGCACTCTGGCAGGAGAATTCAGGAAAGGGATTTGGCACTGCACCAACACATGATACAAAACCAGAAATGACATCACCATGTCAGAAGGACGCTCTAGGATTTACCCCCAACTCTAGTTCTTGCTGGCCTTGAACCATTCTTCCATATGTGGTGATATTTTTATTAGGAGAAAAAATCACAGTGGTAATCCCCACGTCACCCCCATTCATGCTTCAGGATTCTACCACTTTATTATTCAGCAGGGGGTAAGCCAGGCCTTCAGGTCCATCGCCACAATTAAGTAAAGGTCTTTGGGTTTTAAAATAAGCTTTGTATAGTTACGGCTTCATGTTATTGATCACCACCATGTCTTCTCCTCCTTACCCCTCCAAACTCTTAGGCAACGGGATTCTGCAGGCATTTGGTAGAGACTTTTAACATTCTGTTAATATTCCACTTGGAGTTCATGCTTGTTGCTGAAGGAGAATTATTAATTTCCTATGCAGAAAGAAATAACTGGAATAGTTTTTCATTCAAAAATGTGTATAAATTAAAGTGCTGGTTAAATCCAACCCCAGAATTATGTCCAATAAAAAATCACACGCATATGGAATATCTGAATGCCTTTTCATTGCCAGTGCAGAGGCTAGAAACTGTCATCTTTCTGGAGGTTGTCACAAAATGACTAGGCATAAAAGAGCCCCTTTTTTGCTGGCACACACAGAATTTGTATTAAAATGAATTGAGCTAAATTTATGGAGCCATCTTTCACAGTTCAGATGTACTTATTCAAATGACCTTTTTTAGCTATGCTGATTAAATTTCAGAAAGGACTTGCCTGTTTTAACAATTTTTAAAAGACCAATTTATTTCTCAGGTCTCTAGTCTGTGAATTTCCTGTAACTAGGTATATTAGGAATTCTCTTCTTGAGGCAATTCTTATTTAAAATTGATGGAAACATTCTGATTTTAAACCTTGAAAAGGTATAATGCTTTTAAACTCTTCAATTAAATTTTCTGGAACTGTTCAGTATAAACAAAATTACACTAGAAATTGTTGCAAAATGTTGTTTTTATTTAACTTTATATTAATGAGTCATTTGTAATTACTTTTTCACTATACAGGTAATATTACATTATACAAATATTTTTGTGGCCCTTAACAGAATTATCTATATATTTCATTCAGAACATGGCCACAAGAATGTGGATTACAAAATATGTACAATGGGGCCAGATACACAAAGAAGAGATATTTCATTTTCTACAAATGTAGGGGAAACCCAGGTTTACTGATAAATGTTAAATATTTAAAAAATAAAATAAGGTAATTTTTTCAAGTTTTAAAATGCTAAGATTATAATGCTTGGCAGCCATTTTGTTTGCCTAGGCAACTGCAGATAACAATCTGTGGTTGCCGAGGTAATCCAGAAAGGCTGATGTAGTCTCAGTTTGAAACATGAGATGAATTATGTAGAGGGGGAGAGAGTGGGCATGCAAGAAAGACAAGAAAGAAGATGGGGCTGAAGAGAAAGCAAATCCAGAAGGGAGGGAGTACAGAAAAAATTGAGCAAAATTCAGGGAAATAGTGCTGTAAGGACGAAAGAAAGCAGGGGAAGGGGAGAAACTTTAAGGCCTGCAAGGGAGAGGAACTAACAAGATAATATAATTCAGTGTGGTGTAGAGTTTCAGACTTAGGGCTGCAGTCGCACGCACTAAATAATCAATTTTCAGTACACTTTCAATTCACTTTCCAACTGGATTTTGCCAGTTCACACAGTAAATCCAGTTGGAAAGTACATTGAAAGTGGATTGAAAGTGGATTATTTAGTGTGTGTGATTGCAGCCTAGGTCAAGGAAGAATTTTTTTCAAATCCCAGTCAGCTAAGAAGTTCATTGGGTGGTCTTGGATATCTCTCAGCCTTACCTTTTTCACAAGTTATTCTCACAAAATAGAGGAGGCAAGAACCATGTACACTTCCTGAGCCAGCTGGAGGAAAGGTGGGATAAAACAGAATTTATGACTCTTACAGTGTTTGCACAGCTTGTTCATATATAACAGGACTGAAAAAGAAAGGAAAATATTCAAGATACTGGTGAATGGAAGGGGGCAAAAACATTTAATAAGATATAAAAGAAGATCATAAAGGGAAAATGTTAACTGTCTCGGTCCAAACTAGATGTGAAAATGTTTAACAAGTCAGGTCCTGGTTTCTTGGACCCAACTCAAAATATAAATAAATAAAGACCACAGTGTAGGGGGAGGAAAATTGCCACAGGCAGTGTTATTTGCCCAACTTTGGTGCTATACATGTAACATTTGATGCATATGCAGGACCCCTGTGGGCCAATCAACACACCCCTGAGGCTGTTTTTGGCTTGAGCAAATAGTGTGGAGGAAGGCAAAAGTCTCTCTTTTCCCTTATACTGCAATTCCAAGCTGAATTGGGTCCCTGTGGTGCTTTAAAAATGAGCTCTTCACAGTTGGTATTCATGTGAAGGGAAAGCGAGTCGGGGAACTTGGACTATAAGGAACACAAAAAAAGCACTGACAAAAGGGAAAAAAACTTGAAACTGACAAGACTAGTTTTAAATCGACAAGAGCAGCAGGGAAGTCCATAGAAACCGGAAGTGGGGAGAGAGAGAGAGAGAGAAAAGGAAAGGAAAAATGGTCCCTGGGAGCCTGCAATGCTGGCTTCTGATCCTCCCAGAAATTCTTGAATATATCTTGGATTTTTTCAGGATCCATTCCCCCCCCCCCCATTTGTATATCTGTTTTCCTGCCATTTTCCTTATTATTATCTATAAATCAAAATCACCTTTAGTAAATTCATTTCACTTTTTAAAACACACAATCACCTCATAATTACTATCTATCACTTTCATCCTGCAACATTTTAAAGATTTCCAGCCGAAAATACCATTCCAAAAATAATATATAAAATAAAATAATAATCTTAATGCTTCTTAGCAGATTAATTCTCATATTACTGGTTTCTACTCTCTTACCCACAATAAATTTCATTTTTACTTAAATTTAAATAATATTACGACACACCAATCCTAGTACAAAACTCTACTCTTAAATAAACCTCCATATAACAACCTTCCTGTCACTGCACTTCTATTATAACCATACCAATCCTCTTTAGAAATCCCAATCCACAGAAAGAAATAGTCAACAAATCCATCTCAATCCTTACAACAATGCTACACTCCAGTTCCTTTTTATCTTGATTTTTCCTATTCTCTTCTACATGTCGTCGATCTTTGTACTCCTAAATTTTCTTTTCCAACTTATCTCTTCCATATCCACTTACATGTAATTGATTGGAGACTTTGTATTTCTTCACACCTTTCTTTAATTTTTCCCCTCTGGTTTGCATCTTCTTTTTTCTCTTAAGTGGGCTCCACAAACTTCTGTTTGGTACAAGTTCTATTCTGAAAGAAAATTCCATTGGAATGAAATGTAACACACAGCTGCACAGACAAGAAGAAAGAAGAAACTTAGAGTGATGGATAATTTATCACAGTGTTCTTTTATTGTTCAGAGTTTTTATGCACAATATTTTATACATCTATATGGGAAAGAAGAGGCAAACTGAGAAAGAGAGGAAATGAATAGTGGCATTGGGAAGCACAGATTAAAAAAATATATAGAAGATTTTCATGTTTGAAGGTAATCTTTTTTGTCACATAGATCTGCTGGCCACCTGTTTTGCTTCCAGGCTTCTGACAATGATACCCTAAGAAAAGTTACACCCTTCTAAAAGGTGTACCTCAGTTTAGAATTGTGCTGTAATTCCACCGTTATTTGGGAATATTCTAGACTATAAATATGAAAAAAGACTTCTACTACCTGAGGCTTTGGGACATTTAATATTTTACATTTAACTCTTCTAACAGTTCTTTCCTCCCATTGTGATATAACGTACAACAATGAAAACACACAACTACTACTTTTCATTTCTTTGCATTTCATACCTCCTCCTTACTGCAACCCTGCTCAGCTGATGGTCATGGACTGGCTTTAAAGAGGACAAAGTGCCCCTGCCTGCACTACAGTTAACTGATTTAATTTTATGCATAGAGGGCTTTGTTTGTGTTCTGTAAATAATCACAGAGTTGATCAAAAAGCATTTTCCATTGCCACGTACTTGAAATGCACATTAAATTATTCATCTGGTTCAACAACTCCTATGAAAAAAATTAAAACATGCAAGCAAATGTCCTATTCCACAGCCCTCTTCTGAGAAAAAAATGAGTCTAAGAGCATTAAAGTCTTCACATCTTTTGTGAGTTAAATCTTCTGCAAATTTTATATTGCAGGGTCTACAGTGTATAGCTATTAGAAATCCATCTCAGATGCTTCCCATGAGAATATTATGCTGCATTTGTAGTCTTTCAAGTGGTTTCTGATGAAGCTGATTGACCTTTAGGGCTCATTCAGACATCTGCCTTGTTAAATCCTCAATCTTCCTTTGTGACAGGCCATTTCTCTTTTTTCCTGGAACGTATCTCAAAATGCTTTAGTGGCATATCTAGCACACCTGTGATACACTGGCAATACTTTTTAAGCATCTCCAGCTTCCCTCCACCCTAAAATAAATTCTCACTTAGCTTGTGATGAATCCCAAGTACAAGGTTGCATTTGTGTGACAGGCGTGTGATGGTACCATCTATTCATTTGTCTTTCCATTTAAACAAAATTGCTTTCTGATAAACTATGCCTGGGGAGCTAGATTGAGCTGTACTAAACTGGAAATGTTTATAATCTGAACATAAAAATCATACCAGGCGTATCAAAAATAGAGCATGCAGTAGCTGGAAACCAGCCTGTCAAAATCCTTAAAGAATAATATTGCATCCTCCTGTGAGTAATATCCTGCCATTTTTTCACAAAGTATTACTTTCCAAAGCCCCCTCCCCTACGCCAACTAAAAATAAAGGAAAGGAGGAAAGAGCTGTGGCGTTGCTATATGAACTGACAGGGATAAATCCTCTCTTGCTGAAATGATTCTTTTCCTTTGCAAAAGCAATGATCTCCACAAGGAACTAGAAAATTCCAGCTGCCTTGAGCATGTTTCAAAGTGTTCATAAGATCCTTCGAGAAAAACACAGGTTTTATTGAACACCTTTGCACTGTGTGATACTCATCGGTGGGATACAAATTGAATTAAATAAAAAAAAAAAATCTCTTACAGCAAGTTTGAGAAAAACTGGGTTAAAGGGCAATTACTTTTGCCTTCCAGTTAGCTGTTTGGTGCTGACAATGTCCACTATCTGTTGGAAACCAGCATTCTCTTTGACAACATGATAGCACTCTGGACATTTGGATAATGCTTTGTATTGATATCATTTAAACACACACACATATGATTTGAGGATGCCTATGCAAATGTCCATATAATGAGAACGCAAATAACCCCCCATTTGTTCTAAACCCAAGTGATGTCATCATTCATCCTTTGAAAAAAATAATTCTACGTCATAGCAGCAATAGAATATATTCTTGATGCTGGTGTAACATCATCTCCAACAAAATGGGTCTGAGTGCTAGGCCTTGTAACTACAGAGTAAATTTTGTTACCTGTGATTATTTCACCAGCTACTTTACAGATCAAAATCATAGGATGCTGAACCAGAAGCAGCCCAATTATTGATAAATAAATCAACTATTTTTCATGGCCCACCTAGCCAACTTTCCCCCAGTCTTGAAGATTTCCTTTCAGGGCATAGATATAAAATGGGTGGCCACCTGCTACCTCATGAATACCTAGACAACACTGTTTCCATGCCGATTGAAATTCTGACCTCCTATGTCATCAGTCTTTGCTCTGGCCAATAATTTAGATTTGAGATTTAAGCAGTGTATGATATGTAGTGTATTTCTTTGTGTTCTTCCATGAGGAACATTCATTCTTCTGTCCTGGTTGGTATGAGATCTTGAGTGAAATTGCAAACTGATGACATCCAATTCTTTTGTGCCTTGTCTCATCATGCACTCATTCTGTACCCATATGGCAGCCTAGTGGAACTAATTCAGAAAAGACCAATGAAATGATGAGTACTGTGATAGGAAAGTCACACAGTCCTTGATGACTGGTGTCCTCCTGTGAATATTGTGATCCCCAGCCTTCAATTACTTCTGGAGCCATCATTGTGCCTGCATTCTCTGACTGCACAAAACTCAAAGTCATGTTGCTGTATCTTACCTAGTGAGCTAGATGTTTGACTTTAATTGTAATTCAGTCATTAACACTAGATTGTTTAATGAAAAAGAATTACATGGGACTATGGACATCTACAAGAGTTACAATAGGATTACAAATTCCATAAAGGGGCCCAAAAGGCAGAGGAACTGGCCCTCTACTACTGCATTAAAATAACTCTCAAGATTGTATAAAGTTATACTATATTATTCTGGACACAATTTAAAACACTGGTTTTGACCAGTAAACTGACTGGACTATAAATACTTTTGTGTTCCTCTTGTTATTAATTACAATTACAAAAATTTAAATAATATAAAAAATTTAACAAATTGCCCATTAAATAGCTAATGATGAAAAAAGGATGATTTTCTTTTGTTTTATTCTCTTTTATTATGGCAGTCTTGTCTTTCTCCAACTTTACTGGGCATAAGTTCTGTTCCTTAAGAAGATGATGGAGAGAAAGAAGCCCTGGATTTACCTGACTGACTGCAAGCTGTAGCCACTAGGATTACATATGTGGGTGAGTATTCCAGTCCTGAAGAATATGGGATAGAATTAGCCTTCCATTCTCCTCCCAATGCCTGCCCTGCTGTGCCAAATTTCCTCTTGCAGTCTGCAGTCCCCTGCTTGTTTTCTGTTCTCCAGACCTTATCCCCAGTCCAAGCAGATCTATTCAACATTCTCCTGCTGCTGCCTGCCCAGATGCCTTGCCCTCTATGTGCCACCAAATGCCCATGTGCTGTCAGTCTGCCTCTTCCTCATACTGTTGTCCTTCAAGCTAAATGACTGTTGTGCCAAACTCCCTCACTGAAGACTGCTGTATCCTATCAGTTTTCCAACAGATTTAATGTTAAACACAAGTTCCTTTCATTGCCTCAAAAGGGGCAATGTCATTCTTAGTTCTGTCTATCTGAAGTTTGGCAGTATATATGTCCCAGGGGAGTGCTACACTAAGGTTTGTCCAGTTTGGTTGGAAAACCATTAAGGCAGGGGTGTCAAACATGCAACCCGTGGGCCGAATCAGGCCCCTGGAGGGCTTCTATCTGGCCCGCAGTGGAACTGGCCATCTCCTGCTTCCAGTTCTGCTGCTGCTGCTGCTGCATCATAGCTTGCTTCATCAGACTCTCTTAATCACTCAGCCATTTCATGTTTTAACCTGGGTCCTAGACTCAGAATTCTGAGCACAAGATTTCTGTGGTGAATGTCAATAAATCAAAAGTAGGTTTACAGCCTACAGATACACACTTGAACAGCATACTCAAGATTGCAAGAGAACGTTTTAAGCATGTTTTTATTTTAAGTAATAAAAATCTTTGTGTTTGTGTCCTTTATAAAGTTTATATCTCCGCTACTTGGCATTACATTTTATGACCCACATGGCCCAGCCCAACAAGGTCTCATTTATTTCAGATCCAGCCCTCATAACAAATGAATTTAACACCCCTGCATTAAGGTATATACCAGAAGAGGGGGAAGTCTTCCATTGAAACCAATGGGAAATAATAACAAAACAGAATTATGGAAGTGGAACAATAACAAAAGAAACAATGTTCCAACAAAATTATATGAAACAACCCAATAATGAAACAGACTCTTTTGGAATTAATAACAAAAAAGAAAGAAAGAAGCACCCATGCACAAGTTTACTACATCCTTTAAGGAGCACATTGTCCTTAGGTTTAAGCATTTTATATGACCTGGTTTTTCTTTATTATTCATAATAGAGTAAATGTTATTCAGCTCTTTTCATTTTATTATCAACAATACTGTAGAGTGCTCTGAGACACCAGAATGTGACAAAAACAAATTGGAAGACATATTATATAGACTGTTTTCAACCTTCCCTGTGCCAGGTAAATAAAGATATCTGGGACATGGCAGGTCAGTCTGACAGCAGAAACTGTGTGTATATTCACAGCACGAGTAGCTTACATAGGAAAGACAAGTGAGCACTATAAAATGGGGAAACAGTTGTTCTAGATATCCCTGAAGGGCTCTCCATCAAATACAATTATTTGGTTCTCAAAGAATATCTTATCCCTAAGATTATGACCACAGAGATCAAGAAAGAGCACGAAGAATTCCAGCTGCCTCTTGCTTTCAGCCTATGGGTCCTGTGATATCTAGAATCAGTGGTATTTTCTAGGTTTGGCAGAAGTACATGATTTTTTAAGTAAAAAGAACCTGACAAAACAAATACTAATAGGTGTTGTTATGTTACTCTTTGTTACTCTTTCATTTGTATGACTGGATATATGGTGACAACTGATAATGTACCAGATTTACTAAGTTCACATGTTGGTTTCTGGTGCACACAAGAAGGGGACCCACAAGAACTTGCAGGGGGCATCTCATTTTCCCTTCCATTTCATTTTCCACTTCCTGAAAGCCCCTAAAACTGCACAACTGAGCTGGACTTTTCTGCCAGGTGGAGGGACTGCCAGGTGGAGGGAAGAAGGGAGTGTTGAAGATGGGGAGACAGATAAAAGTAGATCGATTGACAGTTGGAAAGGAAAGAAGTAAGCAGAAAAAGGGGAGGAGGTATGAGGGCTTTCAGAAAGTAAATATTGGGAGATGAGAAAGTTATATACTCCGCCATAAGTCCTTGAAGGTTCCCCCTTCATTAGAGATATCGATAATGAGGCTTGAAGTTTGCAGAGCAGGGGTAGCAGGCTGTATGCTAGAATATTTTCTATGGCACAAGGTATCACTTGACAGGGGACAGTTCGAAGAAATCTCCCACATGCATTTTGATGTGATGCAGTCCCATAAAATAATGTAGCCTATGCCCCCATAAAAATATGAATAATCTCTATGTAGTTTAAGAATACGCAGCCAAGAGCAGAAAGATAAAGCAAGGGACTGGATTTAGCTCCTATTGCCTATATATTTTGTTTTTTGCTTAAAAACAGACCATAGGCCCTATGGGAATCAAGATTAAAGATGAGACATGTGCTAATATGTTCATTCACACTTGCCTGTGCCTCATTGTTATGTGAGAATTTTAATTGCCTCCAAACGGAGATGTTTTACTCTATCTACCTGAAATTAGGCACTGCCAATCTCCTGAGTAAAGGGTACAGTCCTTGAAATTTTTCATCTGAACTGGCTAGGAAACAAAACAAAATAAATCTAGCCAGGATGATCCTTTCCATTGAAACAAACCAATGGAGCTAAATAAATGATGCAAACATGTATAGCAGTTTATAATACATAAAATAAAGTTATTACCGGCTTCCAGTTTATGGCGACACGCAGGCAAACACATCTCCCGGACATCTCGGGGATGTAAACAGCACACCAGCGTGTGGGAGGGGGTCCGATGGGTTGTGACCCCCCGGAGACTTGGTAAAAGCTTCCAGGCAGGGGACTTTTGAGGGGCGACCTCTTCGATGGCCGAAAGCCAGAGAATTGAGGCACCCCTCCACCCTGAAGGTCCTGCCACTGAGTGACCGCATGGTACAAGTGCTGCTGACCGGGACAAGCGTTGGAGATCGGGCAAAATAAATGATGACAAGCAAGGCCGAACGGCCAACAGTGAACTGTGAGTCGGGTTGAAGCAAGCATGAAGATATAAAAAGAAGCTGCCCCCCCCCCAAGAGTGATGGGAAAGCAAGCGGGGGAGGGATCCCTCCCAAACGCATAGACAAAACATGGAAGGAAAGAGGGGGTGGTGGAAAAATAAGCGACTAAAACTGTTTTAAGAGACTTACCAGAGCGCAGAAAAGGGTTTGGGCAAATATCAGAAACTTTAGCAACTTCTTTGAAAAGTAAACAAATCCAAAAAGATGGCGGGGAAGAAACCGGAGACAGAGAAGCTGTTGAAATCAAAACTAGGGGCCAGTCCTCAAACGGATGAGGTCACTGAGCTCTCAAAACTCTTAGCTGACTCCCTGCGCCCCCTGCTGGACGAGATCACTGGCATTAAACAACAACTGTCAGTAATTGGGCAAAGTGTCGCAGCCCAGCAGATGCAACTGACTCAATCCTTAAAAGCAACAGAGCAAATGGGAGAGAAGATGAAGGAAATGGACGTCACTACTAAAAACGTTAAGAAAAAGGTATCTCAAACATGGCACCTCTAAGAAGGGATGAAAAGGACAAGCTACGGAAACTGAAGCCTCTTGCAGGAAGTGCCAGCCCAGCGAGTTCTGTCCCTAGACAGGACACAACGACAGATCTGCAAAGGATGCTGACACCCTTGAAAATTGGGGGCAATCGTATCAGGATTTTAAAAGATATTCAATTTGATATAAGACAGAAGAGAAAGAGCTATAAAGAATTAATCCTTTTCTAACAAACAAATGGCATCAGTTACAGATGGTTAACCCCAGAAGGTGTCATTTTTAAGATTAACGATAAAAGGGAAAAGATTAACTCTGTTTTTAAAGCACGTGAATTTCTACAGACACAGCTAAGGGAACCAGAAGAGGGCAAAAAGGAGGAAAAAGAAAGCAAATCTGATGGCGAGTTGGGCTCGGGGTCTTCAGACGAGGACTCCCCTTCTGAAAAGGGGGAGGCTGCCCCCAAAAGCCCTTACAAACTGAGGATTAGAAAAGATAAGAATAAATAAAGGCTGAAGGACTCTGATTTGTGCCTGAAAAAATGTTGAAATAACTTGGGGATGCTCTGGGAATTTCTCTAAACAGTTAAAGGGATGGTTAAACAATAATTAATCTAGCATAACCGACTAAATTCATTGTATTATTAGTAGCTTTTTGAAAATAGCATGGTGTTAAGCTGATGTATGATCTCCTACTCTTGGGTTTTTAGTTAGTTTTGGGTCTATTTTCTTTATTCACTAGATATAGTTCCCTTTCCTATATTTTCTGTTGTAGTTTTGTAGTCTGAAAAAAAACCCCAATAAAAACCTCCCCCTAGGGGGATAAAAAATAAAAATAAAGTTATTACCAAACAAAATAAATTCAATCTGAATAAAATTTCTGCACAAATCCTGAATCTGTAACACACACATATAACACCTAAAGGACAAATTAACAGAATAAAGCACAACTTGAACCACTAACTATGTCAAGACATGATCTGAGATATTCTGTTCCACAGTGAACTAAATAGAATTTAATATTTGACGTGGAATCTCAAAATTATAACAAAGAATGTACTTCAACAACTGCAGTGCTCAAGACAATCTACTGAATATAAAAAGTAGGGATCCACAAGATGTGGGGGGGATCTCACCCTTCACCTCCCCAGACCTCCCACTTATCCCTTCCCTCCTGCAGATCTGCCACCTCCTGGCAAATGTGGCTGTTGTGGTGGCTCCAACTCTCCTCTTCTTTCACCCATCCTCCCAAAGATGACCTTCATTACTCTAGAGGTAATCCCTTCCTTCCCCTCATCTGCAGGCTAGCCAGTCATGTAGTCAAATGGTGAGGGGGTAGCAGTTCCTGCTTCTCCTCACCACCTGCCTTACCACCTCCTCAGTGGCAATGACTTCCAATCCCCCCCCATCTGCCAATCTCTGGTGGGGGGTAATGTCAGCTCTGGCAGCTCCTTCTCCTTTTCCCCAGCTGCCAGTCTGCAAAGGAGAGACAAGAGGGGAGCAGTTGTAATTGGTGGCTATGCCCAGGCATGTGGGCCTCAGCTGCCTCACCTCCTCCTCCTCTTCCTACTCAAGGTAAGTGTAGGAATATTGTGTGCAGAAGCACAGATAATTGCCCTCTCGGACAGGGGTGGATTAACCATTAAGCAGACTAAGCCTGTGCTTAGGGCACCAGGGCCAAAGGGGGCACCACAAAGTTGGGGAAAGTGTGAAAAGGAAAAAAAAAGAATGAAGATTTGTAAAAAAAAAAAAAATGATAAAACTAGTGCAAATTGATCATGGGGCACCCTAGGGTTATCTTCTATTTTTTGTTGGCGAGGTGCAGTGTCATGAAGGATAAAATGAACCAAGCTAAGGACCCAGGGTTGTGGGATGAATTTTATGGTGATGATGTGACTTATTGGATTGCTTGTGAACCCAGTGAATGTCAGCACCACAATGGGCTGTTTGACAAATCGTGTTGCAATTTCATCAGTGGGAATCCAAAGAGATACTGTGAACACAACAAGAGAGAATGGCTGTAGTACTCTCTTTCAAAAGGATCAGTTTACTGTTTTGTTTGTAAATTATTTGCGCCCAAAGGGTCAACGCATTTTACTAGAAATGAGGGATTCAGTGACTGGGGAAACACTGCTATAATTGATAACCATGAAAAAAAGTACAACTCACTGAGATGCCATGTTGACATATTTAATTCGGAAACAAGGTGATCCCCCGCGATCCCCCCCGAAATGACCTCTGCTTCGAATAAAACTGGGTTGGTCTTAAAGGTGCCACTGGGCTCAAAATTTGTTGGCTTGGAAGGAGTGATCACAGCTTAAAAAGTAGGGGTATTTAAAATGAGATTTGCCACAGTGATCACTTGTTTGAAGCAGCCAGTCAGGGAACACATCCTCCTTTTATGCTTTTCAAAATATGGTGCTAACCCTCCTCGAGCATGACCCTGAGAGATGCATGACTTCCTAAGTACACAGGGCCAGACGTTACTGCAAAGTGCAACTTGTAAATGACGAATGTAGCTATTTGACTCAGGTGCAACCAGCCGGCGACTCTGTACCGTATGACACAAGTTCTGCCATAAGTAATATCTACTGCCTAGCTGCAAAGCTCCTTGGCGTGGTAGCCAGCTCAAGCCAAATGGGAAACAACAACCCACAGGAAGCAAAACGGGAAGCAACCCGACTCGACTCTCATGTAAACAAGCAGTTTGATGATGATGATGACGATGATCAGGGCTCTTTTTGTGGAAAAAGCCCCGTAGGAACTCATTAGCATAATAGGCCACACCCAACACCAGAAACTCGTTAGCATATTAGGCCACGCCCCTGACAGCACAGCTCATTAGCACATTAGGCCGCACCCCCATGTTACCAGAAGGGTAGTCATCCAGCCACACCCACCTTTTGCTTCTTATTCTGTTTACCCTATTTGTTGTCAAAACTCAGGGCTTTGTTTGTAGCAGGAATTCCTTTGCATGTTAGGCCACACACCCCTAACGTAGCCAATCCTAATGAGTTTCTGCTGTTGGGTGTGGCCTATTATGCTAATGAGTTGCTGCTGGGCGTAGCCAACTCAGGAGCCAGCCGGAACTCCGTTCCTGTGCGTTCCTGCCCAAAAATAGCCCTGAGTTTGAGAGATTTGAATCACTTGCAAAGGACATGCTCCCTGATGTAGAATACAAAGCAACTCAAACGCGTAAGCGTATAAGAAAGAGAATGCCCAACAATGGAACTGCACCAGAGGTCATTCTCAGTGCCAGATACAAATTCCGTATCTCCACTTTTTATGCAATTGGTGAAAAGTTAGAAATGGAAATGAGGAGGAGACGAAAGGTGTACACTGAAATAGCAGACAGATTTTCTTGTCTGACAGATGTTCCTAATGCCACCCAACAAGGTGCTAATTCCCAATTATCAGAAAGTGAAAGGTACTCAAAGACTTGTCAGACACTCATTGATGCTTATCCAGATGACATGAACAACACTTTGTCTACAGAGCTTCAGCAGTTCCATTCATATGTTCTTCATAAGTTCAAAACAACAAACAAACATCTTTCACTCACATGGAACTTTACAACACAATTGCAGAAGACAACCTAGAGAGTGCCTTTCCAAATGTTGAAATTGCCTTAAGAATATTTTTAACATTAATGGTCACCAACTGCATAACAGAGGTCTTTATCACAACTGAAACATGTAAAAAAAAAACAAATAGATCAATTATGCTTCAAGAAAGACTCAACTCACTGTGTATATTAACAATTGAAGCAGACATTCTGAGAGGTATTAATTTCAAGGATGTTATCAGTGATTTTGCGAAAATGAAATGTAGAAAAATGCCTTTCAGGTCATGAATATTGGAACTTTGATACATTTAACTTGTGAAATATTAAAATAGATGTTGTATTGCATTTTTGTAGAACTTTATGTAGCCCAAGCTTGGTTTAGTTTGTACAGTATATTGTGTTATCATATATATAAATTTTTGTATTGCTGCAACCTGCACTGTATATCTGGTCAGACAGGTCAACAACTAAAATGGACTGGGTACGTGTGGGAAATGAGGGGGGAACCAAGATTGGTCAGTGCTTAGGGCACCAGTGAGCCTTAATCCACCCCTGCTCTCAGTGGGGGGGATTTAACCCCTTCCTTTTGGGGGGTTGTTTTCACATTTTCCTGAAAACATGGGGGTTTGGATGATAAAAACTGCTTTAAAAGATGGGACATTAAAATAAAAGCTTGTGTAAAAAGAGGATGGTATTCCATAAGCCCTTTTTCTCATTACCACATACTTTACCTCTACAGGTGGCAGCATAAGAAGCACAGTTTAGAAAGAGGATCAGGCTGGAGAAGAAACAGTATAGATTTGCTCATTCTAGCATATATTCTCCAATGGGTCCAGTTCTGAATGTTAAATAAACAAGCCAGGTTACTCAGACAAGGAGGAGGAGGAGGAGGAGGAGAGTTAGTTTTATACCCTGCCCTTCACTATCTGAAGGAGTCTTCAAGTGGCTTACAATTACCTTCCCTGACCCTCCCTGCAACAAACACTCTGTGAGGTAGGTGGGGCTGGGAGGGTTCTGAGAGAACCGTGACTGACCCAAGGTCACCCAGCTGGCTTTATATGGAGGAGTGGGGACTCAAACCTGGTTCTCCAGATCCAAGTCTGCCATTCTTAACCACTACACCAAACTGGCTCTCCAACCAAACATATTCCATATTATTACATTACATTAAGACCTGAACACTTTTTTTTTTTTAGTAGTTTATTTACATTTTTCCAGATTGTACAAACATACATACATACATTTTTCTACTTTGTTATCATTTGGGGTTAAATTTTACAGATTTTTCTCATACCATTTTATGGCTTTATGCCATTTCTGATTAAATTTATCTTCTGATTTACCAGCCAAAAACATATTTAATTTATCCATCTCTATTATCTCAAACAGCTTGTTTATCAGCTCTTCCCTTCTTGGTATATTATCTGATTTCCAGTTCCTAGCAATACAAATTCTTGCCATTGTATTTATATAAACAATAATACATACTTCATTGTATTTAATGCCGTTAGGTAAGATATTTAACAAATAGATTTCTGGATTTAAAGGTAGTTCGATTTCAGTTATATCTTTTATCAGTTGTTTTGTACTTTTCCAAAATCTTTGTATTTTATCACATTTCCACCAGATGTGTAGGTGTGTCCCTTTATTGTTTTTACATCTCCAGCAATTCGCTGAGACATTTATATAGCACTTTTGTAGCCTATCTGGGGTCCAATGCCACCTGTATATCATTTTTAGAATGTTTTCTTTATACGGTATTGCTCTTAAAAGTTTAATTGATTTCCAAGATTTTTCCCACTCTTCTCTCTCTATTTTACGCCCCAAGTCCTTTTCCCATTTAATCATGGCAGGTTTTTCCCAGTCGTCCTTTGTTTCTTCTTCTAGCAGTAGGTTATATAGTTTCCCTATCTGTTTATCTGACTCTCGTAACCAAATTTTGTCTAGTTGTGTTTCATTAGCGTAGAAGCCTTGTCTTTTATCTCTGGTAAATCTTGAAATTAATTGATTTCTTTCCCATATTGATAGATTTACCTGCATATCTTGCAAGTTTTCCCAGGATTTAAGTTCGTTTTGTTCGTTTATTAAAGACTTATAGGTTATATTTTTCTCTTCTGTCATTAAAG
>NW_015162520.1:167396-200021 GCF_001447785.1 Gekko japonicus | reverse complement strand
TGATGGCTGCTGGGCCAAGATTGGCAGCAATAGTTCCCCAGGAGCCCCATCGTAAATGCACCAAACAATTTTCCAAAACACTACTCTGTTTTGGGCTCCTGGGGAACTTTGAAGTAGCACCAAAGCTTTAAGATCTCTCCAGCTGTCACCTGGAGACTGGCAACAGCTTGTCTGGAGTGTGGGCAGCATGGTATTGTATCTGTCTGAGGTCCCCCTCTTCCTCCTCCTCCTCAGATCCCACCCTCAGCAGGCTTCATCCCTAAAATATCCTGGAAGTTTCCAACCTGGAGTTGGCAACCCTATGTCCTGGAGTTCGAACCTGGAGTTGGCAACCATCAGCCAACGTTTATCTGCCTGTCTGTCTTTACAAACCCCCCCCCCCACACACACACACACACAGCCTCTGCCTAGGGAGCAGCTGACATCATCCTCCTCTCCCAACTGAAAATTCCAACTGCCTTGGGGGGGGGGAGGGTTTGAGGTGTGGAATGGAGTGAAGTCCAATCAGCTTCCAAATGTAAATGACCTTGGAACGCTGGCCGGGACTGCACAAAGCAGCCAATGAACCCAGCCAGTGTCTTCCGAGTGGCAGTTTTTTCGGCCTAACACTAAAGGGGCCAATTTTAGAATTCTGGCACCCAAAACTCTTTTATAATAAGGGAGAGATTTTACATTACTAGGTCGGTTTCTACATTACATTGTCAAACCATGGCAAAAGGCTACCCAGCAATCCAAAACACACATCTCATGTGGATGTACTTGATGAAGGTCATATGTAAAGCTTCTTTCTAGAGGTACTAACATCAACATTTGCCAAGAAACAAAGGACAAGATTTGACATATCCTTTGTGGAATACAATTGGTTCTTTCAATATTCTTCCTCCTACTTTATTGTTTAATAAAACTTGCACACAATGAAGGCCAACTTGTTGGTTATCAGCCAGCCTTGTGCCTTCAAATAGTATAATCTTATTGATATGATGGGCTAACTCAATTGCCAATGGTATTTTTATCTGTTCAAGAAACAATAGAGCTCTCTATTTAACAAAATACAGATAACATATTCGTGTGACGTGCCTGTAATAGCTATCTACACAATTCAGAGCAGCAACAGATATATAAAAGTTATATTCCTTTTCCTCTCAACAACAGCAATATCATTTCCATTATTTCTCAAGGCTCCCATTCTGAATTCAAAGCAATTTACCTGAAGTTCAGATGCTGTCAATGTGATTTAGTTTCAGTTTTATGGCAACTGCAGGTCTCTAATAAGTATGCTCCTTTCATTGATTTTATTCCCCTTCAGCTGCCGCTGTAAATGTAATTGAAAATTTTGTTTTTTTCCCACTGACCTAACTTCTTTGTACTGACAAAGGAGCAATCAGGAGAGTGTCCTATGAGTTTTATGTATCCTATTAATAAGAAATACCATTCCTTCTAGAAATAGATTTCTATGAATGCACTTTAAGTTAGGAAGAGAGAAATATCTGATATGGCATACTTATCATAATGTTGCTTAATTTTTCCATTTATATTTTGTCACCTCTGTAAGATTTTCATGTGGATTCCACCAGTCAAGATTTTGCAACAATGTTACTCCGTGAATACAATATACATGATATGTATGTGTGTATATAACTAAGCTGTTGATAAGCTATGACTAAGCAGTCCAAATCTTTCCAAATACAAATTATCCTTCACTCCCCTCAGGGGAAGCTGGGCTAAACCAGGGAAAGCTAGGAACAAGCTATCTGGGAATGATGTGTGCTCAGAAGAGAATACAGGAGCAAAAGGGATATTTAATATCAGTCTTGTTTGATAAATGGGCTGTAAGAGGTTTCCACACTGGACAAGGTAGGTATAAATATGTAGAGCCTCACCTTTAAATTGTTGCCTGCTTGACAGAACAGATTTCTCTGGGTCTGCTTAGGACTCCATCTTTTCTGCTCAAAATAAGGAGCATTCATGTACCCTGCTTCTTAATTTTCCCCCTCATGACCTCTATGACCAATTCATGCTCACAGATATATGTAACTCCATCCTTCAACTGTCCCCTTGACTTGCAGTTTGATTTTTCACCAACTTTCTCCCTGAGATCTGATTGATTAGTCCCTTCACCTTGCTCCAATATGCACTCTGCTGAAGTCTAGATTTAGTCATTTCTTACAAGACACAATTTTGGATAAATCTGAATTTGATAAAGGAATTGTGAACTGCTGAGTGAATCTAAGCCAGAGGTTTCTGTGACCCACTGTTGGGTCCTAAGACACTCATGCATAGGAGTATTTTGCACCCATAATGCAGATTTCTAAATTATTCTTTTTGATCAGTAAGGTTACCTTGGAAACTAACAATTCATCTTTGGAAAGTTAATTTAAGAAGAATAGCAGACAATATTAGCTAGCAATGAAAGAAGAATGTTATGACCCCACTCTACGGGGAACCACCCTTTCTCTAGGACCTCACTCTGATGATCAGCCCCAATTGGTTGGGCTTCCTAGAAGCTGTGAAGTCTTATATATGTTCCAATAGAATAATTCCTTCATCAGAGGAAGACATTGGCATCTCATCTCAGGCTAGGAAGGTTCATGAGCCTGTTCTCTTACTACAAAAGGGAACCAAGTCTCATTTATTGTCATAGCAATACTGTTCATGCTCTGATTATCAGTATCCATGTTTCATACCAAGATAATGAGGACAGGTTCTTATAATTCCTTTTATACCTCATTATTTAATTAATGGTTCCTTTCAGAGTTCCTCTCTGGATAACCATTTCTTTATTTCTTTGGAAATCTGATGAAGTAGGCTCCTTCTTCTAGAGGCTCATGTCACAATAAACTAGTTGGTCTCTGGGTATTTAAAGTAATCCTTGTCTCTATATAGCAGTCAGATTTTTCTAGCAAGCATTGCAGAATTACTAAAAATATCTAAAAGCCACTTAATAATGTATATGCTTTTATGGGACCTTGGGTTTTCTCTTACATAAGCATGTTTATGTCAATAGAGTCTACCTTAATTATGATAATGAAAACAAACCTGCATATACACAACAGTGGGGAATGACCTTTTGCAAGAGGTTTTTAAGGCTCAACTTGAGCCATTGATGTCATTTTGTTGGCACCTCTAACTCACATGTACCAAGAGACTTTGCTGTTTGAACTGGAATAGTGTCTAGACATGCACCTGCTTTCCATACATAGTTAACGCACCCAGCCTTCCATTTGGAGCAACATATGCTTAAGATGGTCACTCTTAGGGGCCAAGCAAGAATATGATCTCCTACAAACTGGCTCTGAAAGAGGATCATTTTTGCCTGCTGCATGTTGATTCTGGAGTGTGGTGCTATAAATAGGACTATTACCCAAATAGGTACCAATGTAGGGGCTATAATATGCAAAGCATCCTTTACATGTTTAAGACAACATACATCTTCTGCCTGTGTATACCAGGTTCCCCCTTCAGGGTCTTTGATCAATGTATTCCACAGAGAATTCTAGCAGATGGCTGCTCCCTTTTTAGAGGGTCCCATGGGATTCCTGCCAGTTTCAGGGGTCTCCAAGTTAATATCAAGCTAGATATTTTACCCAGGCCTCTGGCAGTCTATCCAGAGGATTTTTAGGGGTTAACAATAATAAGGGTCTCCATGTGAGGATGGTCTTGTAGGTTTCATAGTTAAGCCATAACATGAGATGGAATTAAATAGAAGTAGTGTGACTGCTAAGAATGAATGTAGGACTAATTGGTAAGCACCCTGAGGCATGATGAAAGACCATCACTAAAATAGTCCATCATTTCCTGGGGTAGTGGAGTAAACTGGGGAAGACACCGAATGGCGTCAACCAGCCTGTTAGTTGGTGTAGCAGCACATTGGGAGATGATGAAGTCTGATACTTCTTGGCACAGTTAATGTATAGATAAGGATAAACAAATCCCATTATAACGTTAGCCAACCTTGGAGCCACAGTAGCGTTGCCCAAAATTGTGTTAGTCAGTGTGCCACCTTAGTCACAACCAACATATAAAAGTTTATTTGTAGTTTGATAATGCAGACTGGCCATTGAATAAAAATATAGTTTAACCCATTTAGTGTTGTGTCTAGGGGTGTGCAAAAAAAATTGTCATTTTCCCAATTCAGGTATATCAGACCCAAAAAACATTTGTAAATACTGAATTTCCTGAGTACCAATACTGGTACAGTATTGAGATTCAGGAAATATTCTTCATTTCTGAATATATTTGGGTCTGATATACTCACCGTGAGTGAAGTGAGAGCGAGAAGGTATGTTTAAATGCCTTTCCTTCCCTCCCCCAGTGGACAGCAACTTCCACTGGTCAGTTTCACTCCCCACCAATAAGCTCTTAGGTTTAGGCCATTTAAACCATTTAAACAGCTTAGGTTTAGGCCATTTAAGCAGTGTGGATTAAAATGACTGGTGGAAGTGGTGGGGTGGCTGGGGGAGGGAAGGAAGAGAGAGAAGACATGTTTAAATGCCTTTCCTTCCCCCAGACACCCCCACAGGGAAGGAGAGAGAGAGAGAGAGAGAAGGCATTTAAACATGCTTCCTTTCCTTCCCCAGCCTCTTTCTTTCCAGCCATTAGACTGGTCAGCTTCACTCTCCTCCACTAACAAGGGAGAGGAGTGAAACTGATCATTTTAATGGCTGAAAGGAAAGGAAGGCATTTAAATATGCCTCTTTTCTCTGTCTTTCCTTCCCCAGCCGCCCCACCACAGCTGGGAATCTGGGGAAAGAAAGACAGCGGGAGAAGGCATATTTAAATGCCTTTTTTCCCCTTCCCTTGCATTCCCTCCATGGCAAGGCAGCTAGAGAAGGAAGTAAACAGTGAGAAGGTGTTTAAACATGCCTTCCAGCCACCCCACCACAGCTGGGAATCTGGGGAAGGAAAGACAGAGATAGAAGGCATGTTTAAATGTCTTCCCTTTCCTTCTCCAGCCTCCCTTCTGCAGTGAGGCAGCTGGGGAAGGAAAGAGGCAGTGAGAAGGCATGTTTAAATGCCTTGTCTTCCTTTCCTTCCTCCAGCTGAGGGCAGCTGGGGGAGGGGAGGCAAGAAATTTAAACATGCCCTCTCTCTCTTCCTTCCCTTCCCTAGTCTCCCTGCTGCTTCCATTGGTCAGTTTCACTCCCCTCTGACTGTCAGCTGTTTAAATGGCCTAAACTCCCTGCAGAACTGATCTGCAGGGAGTGAAACTGACCAGTGGAAGTGGCAAGGGTGGCTGGGGAAGGATGAACCTGAATAAAAGCTGATTAAAATCGGCTTTTTGGGGCTCAGCCGTATCAGTAACCAAATACAGATCTCTGATCTGTATTTGGCTTACACTATACTTGAAAAATACCAACAGGGTATTTTTCAGGTATTCCTTTGACTGGGATAAGCCGAATGCACACCCTTAGTTGTGTCTTCATTTGAGGGATTCTGGTAGAAGAGAAGTCACAAAATTAAAATTTTGAAACCTAAATGCTAAAGTAGAAATACCATTTGTACTGATTCATTGCTATATGGGTATTTCTTGACATTGTAAGCATACATAAAGAAAAAAGACCCAAACGTCCTATATTTTATAGCAGTAAACAAAGGTATATATTATAAGCAGTGCATCTTCCAAAGAACACTAGCTAGATTATTGTCTCATAGGCTGTGAGGATTTGTACATTGATGCTGTTTTAATATGGCCTATAGTTTAGGTGGCAAATTTCCATCTGTATTGGCCTCCCCTGTTCTACCTCCCCTGCCCTACCTCTTTCTGTTTTCTTCTTGCCTACCCAGTTTCTTTAGTATTTTATAATCTACAGCAGGGGTGTCAAACATAAGGCCTGCAGGACTCCTATCCGGCCTGCGAGCAACTGGATCCCTCCTGCTTCCAGCATCACAGCTCACTTTTGCCCAGCTATTTCCAGCTTCCTACTTCCATGGGAGAGAGAAAAAGCCAAGCCTCCTTTCCCTTGATTGGCTGAGGGCTTCTCCCCCTCCTACTCTTTTGGGAAGAAAGTGAGGGGTAGGGAAACAGCCAGAGAGAGAGTCAGAGTCAGAGTCCCATGGCACCTTTAAGATCAACAACATTTTATTCCAGGTATAAGCTTTTGGGTGTGTGCACACTTCTTCAGAGGGAGGGCGGGAAAAAGCCAGAAAGAGAGAGAGATATGGAGTCCCCTTTCCAGTTCTACCAGATCATGGGGGAGAATCTAACAGCACAGCTTGCATTCTTTATTAGTGGAAGACAGCAAGCGTCCAGCAGCACCTTAATGACTAATAAAATTTGTTGCAGGAGGGATGGAGGGGGGAGGAAAAGAGCCAGAGAGAGAGAAAGAGGGAGAGAGGGAGGGGGGAGGAAAAGGGGGAGCCAGAGAGAGAGAAAGAGGGAGAGAGGGAGTCCCATGGCACTGTTACAGATTTTAACTTTAAAACATTTTTAGGATGTTTTGACAGAATAGGCCCATGATTTTTTCTTTAGGTTCTTGGGTAAATCTGCAAACATCCATTTCTTTCACTGTTCTACTTAATTTAACAGTTTTCAGCTTTGAAGGATAACTTATCAATACATGGCTTTATGAGCACAATAAATTCTACAACAACTGGAACAGAGTTTGCAAGAATTCTTCTTTGGGATGCTGACAGGTGTCTCACATCACGCCTTTAGAGAACACAGATCAGAAATTTTAGTAAAGTCATATGTTTGCTTATGTAATAGCTTCTATATAAGCTGGCCACATCCTGTAACTTCTGAATTTATCAGATGTGGAATTCAGTGAAATCTATTTTCCCCTTTTTGGCAAAGGTCTGAGTGAGAAATTTCTATGGGTGTGCCAGTGTTCTGTGTCAGGTACAGTGTTTTGGTTTATCAGATCTAGAGTGATCAGATTGTTTTGAAATAAAAGTTTTAATGATTATGTTGACTGTTAATTGACTGAGAAATACAGGGTTTTGCATTGAACCTGCAACAAATAAACAATAATACACAAACCACAATATCTGGGCTGTGCTCTGGAAAGATTGAATGTTGTAATGGAATATTCAGTCATCATGCAGCACTGGGATTTAGTGGTTAATGTGTTGCTTTCATTCAATTAAAGAGGTGTTAATCTTTATGTGGCTGTCTAAACTAATGCCCTCTCACAGGTGGATACCAGTGATTGCCACAGGCCTATAACCTGGGGCCAAACTAGATGTTGCAGTTTCTTACACAATAGGGTCAGGGTTGCCCTGGCCCAACTTGCACTCCCTGCAACCACACAGTAACTGCAGGAGAAAGCGAGCCCAAATGGGCGCAAAATGGCATTGAGTGAGGAGGAAGGGCTCCTACCTCTCTCCAAAGCTGAGGGAGTGAAAATGTGAGAAAACAGCTGAGGGAGTTATTTCCCCAATTTTGCTTCTCCACGTGGAGTATCTGTGCGGGATGTACAGTAGATGTGTGGTTCTTTTGGTAGATGTAGTTGTGAATGTGGCTCTTTGTGAGCTGTGGAGTGAGTGCCACTGGATTTCAGTAAAACTTTTGACAGGGTCCCCCATGATGTTCTGATGGGTAAACTAGAGGACTGTGGACTGGACTGTAGGATAGTTAGGTGGATAGGGAACTGGTTGGAGAACTGCACTCAGAGAGCAGTTGTCAATGGCATTTCATCTGAATGGAGGGAGGTGTCCAGTGGGGTGCCACAGGGCTCAGTTCTGGGCCCAGTACTTTTCAATATTTTTATAAATGATCTGGATGAGGGTGTGGAGGGGCTACTCATTAAATTTTCAGATGACACTAAGTTGGGAGGCACAGCGAACATTCCTGAAGATAGAGATAGAATTCAACAAGACCTGAACACACTGGAAAAGTGAGTGGATGTGAACATGATGCAATTTAACAAGGATTAGTGCCAAGTTCTACATCTAGGTAGCAAAAATGAGGAACACACATACTGGATGGGGGATACACTTCTGGGTAGCAGTGTATGTGAACAAGATCTTGGGGTACAGGTGGACCGTAAGTTAAATATGAACAGCCAGTGTGATGTGACAACAAAAAAGACTAATGCAATCTTGGGGTGTATCAATAGAGGCATAACATCCAAATTGCAACATGTCATAGTCCCACTGTACAGTGCATTGGTCAGGCTGCACCTGGAGTATTGTGTGCAGTTCTGGATGCCTCAGTACAAAAAGGATGTGGACAGAATGGAGCGGGTGCAGAGGAAAGCGACGAGGATGATCAGGGGCCTGGAGACCAAGCCCTATGAGGAAGGGCTGAGGGACTTGGGAATGTTCAGCCTAGAGAAGAGGAGGCTGAGGGGGGACATTTCCTCCCTTAAAGTATTTGAAGGGCTGTCACTTAGATGAGGGCAGGGAGCTCTTCCTGTTGGCAGCAGAGGATAGGACTCGCAATGATGGGTTTAAATTAAAGGCGGGAAGGTACCAGCTGGGTATCAGGAAAAACCTTTTTACAGTAAGAGTTGTGAAATAATAGAATCAGCTGCCTAGGGATGTGGTGAGCTCCCTCTCACTGGCAGTCTTTAGGCAGTGGCTGGACAAACACTTGTCAGGGATGCTCTAGGGTGGATCCTGCATTGAGCAGGGAGTGTGACTAGATGGCCTGTATGGCCCTTTCCAACTCTGTGATTCTATGACTAGATAGTTTTTGTTTGTATTGTTTTTTATCGCTATTGTAGTGTTTATTGGAAGTTTTTGCTGTTTGAATGAATTAATTTTCAGAATGTGTAATCCACCTTGAGTCTCAGTGTCAAAGGTGGGCCATAAATGAAGCTGTTGCTGTTGTTGCTGCTGTTGTTAATCATCATCATCATCCTTTTTCCTCTTGCACTTTTTTTTTGGGGGGGGGTGGCTTTGCATAGCAGTGTCATTGACCACATAGGGTTTTTAAAAAGCAACTACATGTAGCATGTTTTTCCACTTTCAATAACAACATGCATTCATATAGCAAGAGAGCTATTCCAAGGCTGCAGTCATACACACTAAACAATCCATTTTCAATCCACTTTCAGTGCACTTTCCAAATGGATTTTACTGTGTGAGCTGGCAAAATCCAGTTGCAAAGTGCATTAAAAGTGACCACAGCTGAAGGTACTCTAGGTAAAGGTAAAGGTTCCCTTGCTCGAAAGCCAGTGGAATCCGACTCTAGGGTTGCGGTGCTCATCTCTGTTTCAAAGCCGAAGAGCCAGCGCTGTCCAAAGACATTTCCGTGGTCATGTGGCCGGCATGACTAAACACCAAGGTGCACGGAATGCTTTTATCTTCCCACTGAAGCGGTACCTATTTATCTACTTGCAATTTCTTGCTTTCGAACTGCTAGGTTGGCAGGAGCTGGAACTAGAGACGGGAGCTCACTCTGTCATGCGGCACACTCGGGTCTCGAACTGCTGAACTACCAACCTTCCACAGCCTGCAGTTCAGCGTCTTAACCACTTGAGCCACCGCAGCTCTACAAAGTCATAAAATGAATACAAGACCTCTTGGGAAAACTTTTATCACCATGCAGTATACAATTGCCTGTTTGAATGAGGTCAATACAACTTCCAGTAGACAAATAACCTGAGATTCTTGTGCAGCGCTATTACAAATGAAATTATATCACCCAATATTCCTTGGAATGTTTGAAGGAGGAGGAAACCAAAATTCTTTTATTAAGATAAAATTCAGTCCCTGAAAAAATGTGTTGCTGTACTATTCAATGAAAATACAATTGACAAAGTGAAGCAAACTCATTTGAGGTATCGGTTCTATTATCTTTGTGTTATGTCAATATATCTTTATAACCTCAACTGTATATTGGCTGCTATGATATCTATAATATTAATTAAATGCTGAATGCCCTATTGGTTACAGTATATCACAAAATGACTCCTTGTCATTTGAAATCTGTGTCTTAATGTCCCATTGCCATTATACTTAATGCACATGCCTAGATCCTATTTGCTGGCAGCAAATTGACTCATCATCTAATTCTCTTCACTAATTCAGCACAAAGATTGAGTAGGAGTTGTGCCTACCAAATAACAACCACTTCAAAGTTATCTCCTATTGCACACACTGATCCACTATGCATGGAAAGATTAAAACAAGAAACAACTCTCAAAACTGCTTCCACAAGAACTCCAAACAAACACATTCCCTTAGGGAATAAGCATAATGCTCTCTTACTCCACCCCCTTCCCTCCATGATGCTTATGCAAATTTAATCCTGTTTGTTATGTCTTTCATTACTTCAGTAAATCAGAGCTTGTCTGGTGATAGCAGTATAAGCTGGCAAGAGAAAGAATAACTTGACCTAGTGAAAACCGTCTCAAAGAGACATATTTGTAGCAGCACCCAAAATGAAGACAACAAACTTCATAGTCTTTGTTTTGTATTTGATGAATACTGAAGTTTAAACTCGGATTTATTAATGGCTGTTCTATATCAGAAATCAACTTTCCCCTAAATTCGAATGTAGGTTTCTGTTTAACAAGAAGCCAACAAGACAAGAAGTAACGGCCAAGACCTGGTGAGAGATGTAAAAGTGATTGCACCGCTTGGGAACAGTGACCATAATATTATTGAGTTTAACATTTGTATAAACAGGGAGTTGCCCCAAAAGACTGACAGAACCACTTTTAACTTTAAAAGGGGTAACTTTTCTGAGGGGGCATGTGAGGAAGAAACTGAAAGGAAAAGTAGAAAGGGTCAAAACCATTGGGGAAGCTTGGAGACCAGGGGTCATTTCATAGAAAAAGAGGTGCAGGAGCTCATTAGCATAACTTATTTGCATATGCCACACCCCCTGGCATCACCCACTGCTCAGGCTCTACCCCAAAAATCTCCAGGTATTTCCCAATTCAGAGCTGGCAAGCCTACCTGATGGCACACATCGGGAGGAAAAACAAACCACCCATGTCAGGTAAAGAGGGGGGATACCAGGATACCAGGTCAATATATTTTTATTCTCCTTGGCAGTGATGGCTGAGGTGCTTTTAGTGTTCCTTTTCTGTTTGACTGGCAGCCTTCCTCTCTGTTATAGCTGACTGTGGGTTTTATGTCACTGCCATTTTTGTCAGCCACAACAAGGTCACTTTCAGAGAGGAAAAGCAGGTTTTAAATAAATAATGTTGACAAGTCTGGATCCAGAACAACAACGAAATCACATCCGCTAATTTTTGCCTAAACAAAACTCAATGATCTAGAATTATGGTTTTCAACCTAGGGGTTGGCTGGCAGACAGAGCCACTTGCCCCCCCCCCCCACCAAGCCATTTAAAAGTCCCCACACATGTATAGACATGTGCCTTAAACAATCCGATGGCTATATGGGGCGAAAAATGCATATTCTGGTGACATTTGAGATAACAATGAGGTGACGTAAAGAATGTAATGTGCAATGTTATCGAACAACTGAGCACAATGTGAAATATGATATTGAGTAGATTATGATACATGAGGATATCCATAATGAATGCAAAAGGATGTGAAGCCTTAAAGGAGGATAAACATTTTGCAGTCTCTCCAGAGGCACACAAGGAAATACTGGACAACTGAGATGGGCAATTCACAGAACATATCTTGCTCTGCTGTAATCAGGCACTGAAGGGCATATCTGTTTGGTTGATATTTGACATACCAGGGGTGTTGTGGGTAACAGATATTCTGGGCTGCAGGGAAACCAGGAATCAATAAGCAACACATGGTGTGTTCCGAAGTAGACAATGGACAGTCAGGGCTGTTGGATTCAAAAAAGGTAAGCTGGGAGTATGGCAGCAAGCCACACAGCACAGGAAATGGTACAGGATGCAGTGCTGAAACAAACAAATAATCTTGGATTCCAGTATGAATGAATAGGCAGCACCTGATGCAAAGCACATGAGGAGAGCTACTGCACTGAAAACATTGGTCCTACATTATAAAGAAGAAAGGCAGGCACAGAGCACTACAGAAACACACATGCCCAACTGGCTAAAAAGGGGTACATGGGAGCAATAACTGACTGAGGTTTATAAATAGGGGGTTGTTGATCACATTCGCATTCCACCCTTTCTCCATTGTATCCTCACAATGTCCCTGTGAGGTAGGTTAGGCTGAGAGACAGTGCCCAATCCAAGGACCAAGAAAAGCTGAAGGCACCAGTGTTCCCTCTAAACTGAGTTAGTGTGAGCTAGCTCACAGTTTTTTAGCCTCCAGCTCACACATTTTTGTTTTCGCTCAGGAAGGATAGCTCCAGAGCAAACTAATTTGTGCAGAAGCCAAATCGCTTGCTCACAATTTTTATGCCAGTAGCTCACAAAGAAAAAAATTTACTCACAAGACTCCACTGCTTAGAGGGAGCATTGGAAGGCACTCTAGAAAAGGATTGCAGAGAAGGTTACACTGGGGAGGGCAATGATACTATGACCAAGGCCGTGTTTGGACATGCAGGGAGGCCTGGTGTCACCAGCTGAGGCCTAATCTAGAACTGTAAAGGCTCTGACTCTTTGTCCTAACATAGAGCATAAGATGAACCACATTGGTTTCATAAAACAGGAGTCCAAGATGCACTTTAAAGACTAACAGCATTTATTCTAACCTCATCTCTCCTGAGCCAGAGCTCACTTCATCAGTGGCCTGGGCTGATGAAAATGCAGGCTGAAATAAATGTTGCTGTCCTGTGTGAAGTGTCAATGAGTTCTTGCTTTAGCTCCAGGAAACTTGTCGGTGCTGACCGCTGCCACCCCTCCATGCAGATGGTGCTGCAGCCGGCGGCCCCACATCCTCCCTGGCTTGGAGTGCCACCGAACACCACATCGCCAAAAGGAAAGTAGGGGGAAAGTTCAGAGGTTTGGAACTTGAAAGCAGGGGTGAGGCAGTGAAGAGTGAGCTCCTTAGAGGCGCACCTTCCTACAGAAACTTTGGTCCCTGGAGCACCAGCAAGCTCTTCCTTGCCCAGACGCTCCATGTCTCCCTGTGCTGGTGTTTCTCAATGACATGGAGGGGGGAGTTCCCGAGGCCTTAACAGAGCCCTGCACTTAGTACGGGCCTGGAAAAACAAGGGGGTTGTGCAGGCCTTTCCAGGCCCCCGTGCTTGGGTGGGGGGGTTGTGGAGGGCTGCTGGGAGCAGGGGGTGGGGCTTGCTACATGTCCCCCCCCCCGGCCTCCTCACTGCCGGAGCATTGCTTTGGTGAGCTCCGGCAGGAAATGAGGCCTGTTGGAGACTATTTAAAACTACAATCCTAGAAGCTCAGAAAAAATATATAATGCAGGTTAGGAAAGGCACAAATAGGTATAGAAAAAAGCCTGCATGATTAACAAACAAAGTAATAGAAACTGTAAAATGTAAGAAGGATTCCTTTAAGCGATGGAAAGCTAGTGAGGTTGATAAAAGGGAACACAGGCTGTGGCAAATAAAATGCAAGTCTGTGATCAGGCAGGCAAAAAGGGAATATGAGGAGCATATTGAAAAAAACATAAAGACCAACAATAAAACTTTCTTCAAATACATTAGCAGCAGGAAACCAGCCAGGGAGGCAGTGGGACCCTTGGATGACAAGGGCTAAAAGGAGTATTGAAGGATGATAGGGAAATGGCTGAGAAGCTGAATACATTTTTTGCCTCTGTCGTCACTGTGGAATATAAGAAGTGCTTGTCCACTCCAGAACTATTGATTTTGGGAGAGGTGTTGAAAGACCTGAGTCAAGATTGAGGTGACAAGAGAGGTCCTATGACTGATAAACAACTTAAAGTAAAGGTAAAGGTAAAGGTTCCCTTGCTCGAAAGCCAGTCGAGTCCGACTCTAGGGTTGCGACCAAGGCGCACGGAATGCTGTTACCTTCCCACCAAAGTGGTACCTATTTATCTACTTGCAATTTCTTGCTTTCGAACTGCTAGGTTGGCAGGAGCTGGAACTAGAGACAGGAGCTCACTCCGTCATGCGGCACCCTGGGTTTCAAACTACTGAACTACTGACCTTCCACAGCCTGCAGTTCAGCGTCTTAACCACTTTTGCCACCGCAGCTCCTGATAGACAACTTAAAAACTGATAAATCACCAGGCCCGGATGGCATACATCCAAGAGTTCTTTCAGAACTCAAATGTGAACTTGTTGATATCCTGACAAAAATATGTAATCTTTCATTAAAATCTGCCTCCATTCCTGAGGACTGGAAGGTAGCTAATGCCACTTCCATCTTTAAAAAGGGTTCCAGAGGAGATCCAGGAAATTACAGGCCAATCAGTTTGACGTCAATACCGGGTACATTGGTGGAAACTGTTATTAAGGAAAGAATTAGTAGGCACATTGATGAACAAAAACTATTGAGGCAGACTCAGCATGGGTTCTGTAAGGGAAGATCTTGTCTCACTAACCTTTTTTTTTCTGTTGCAAATTTCATGATTTGTTAGCTAATTTTCCCACTCATATTAACATCCCCAAACCTGTTTTGTTTCCCAGAGCAGTGCTACAAGAATTTGAAAAGAAAAAAGAAACATACCAGATAGTTAGTTCTCCTGGCTCTTTCTTACATGCCCAGGGAAATGCCAATCACCACTTTGGGGTCAGGAAGGAATTTTTTTTCAGGCCAGTTTGGCCAGGGATCCTGTGTGTGGGGGCATCTTCTGGACATGCAGCAGGGGTCACTGAGTGTGGAGGGGAGGTAGTTGTGAATTTCCTGCATTGTACAGGGATTGGACTAAATGATCCTGGAGATCTCTTCCAACTCTATGATTCTATGAATCTATGAACCTTGTGTCCTAAATAAGTAATTAGACAGCTAAATTAAACAAGTAGTGCAAAGATTAATTAAAACCAGGATCACATCAAAGGCTATGGAGTCTTTTCACAGATTCCTTTAAATAAATTGGGCTTTCCAAATGTTTCTTGGAAATATTTATTTTTTTCCATCATTATTCAGAGTTCATACAAGATAGAAGCTGCTGATGAAAACAGGGTAATTTTTTTCATCTAATTTTTTTAGAGAGATTTTTTTCCTGAAACTTCATTTAAAAAGCTGGTAAGCAGCATTTTACATGGAAGTTAAAAATAAGCAGAGGTCATTTCGGGGGGGGGGGGAACGCGGGGGAACGCAGTTCCCCCGGGTGAGGTGCAGGGGGCAGGGCCCACAACGAAGCCCCGCCCCTTCTTCCGGCAGCCCCCTGCTTCCAGCCTCATTCTGTTGCAGAAGGAGGAAGAAGCAGGAGGGTAAGTTGGTGTCCTCCCCCTCTGCCTGGCCGAGGCCACTCCACATGGCATCCGCAAGGACTCCCAGCCCCATCCAGGATCTTCCACGAGGTAGCTGTGTTAGTCTGTTGCTGCAAAATAGTCCAAGAGTTCAAATAGCACCTTTAAGACTAACAAATAGCACCTTTAAGACTAAGACTAACTGAGTGGTGGGTGTGGTCTTATGACACACTTCCGGTGATGGCAGGGGGTGTGGCATATGCTAATGAGTTATGCTAATGAGTTCCCCTAGCTCTTTTTCTACGAAACGACCCCTGAAAATAAGTCATATATAATTATTGGGAGTGGACTGTTGAACACAGAAAAAGGATGTGATGTAGTTCACTTGAACTGTACCACTTCAGAGTACCATTGGGGATTTAATGATTCCCCACAAAAAAAAGGTTCCTAATAATGGAAAGTTAGTGTATTAGGGGGAAAGAATTAAGACTGGACCTTTCTGAAATGTTCATTTTCTATCACAGGATTTTTTTTCCAGCTGTAGATCAACCTAAATACTGGGAATACTGCTGTTCCCATGAGGGAAGAAGTAAGTTGGAGAGCAGAGGGGAATGCCGTCTTCCAGCCACTTGCAGCAAATAAATATGACTGCTTACCTACTCCACCCTGAGAACTATGATTCTATCACTTTTATTCTGCCTTTCATTGAAGGACAACTAGGCAGTGAAGAGAGTTAGTTGAGAGAAGTGATAGTGGCAAGTGATTTTCATGGTTGTTTGTATTTGTATTATTAGTAGTAGTATTAGTATTACTACTACTACTGTTACTACTATTACTATTATCATATGGCACTGTGTGTAGAATAGCTAGGAAATCCAAAGATTGTCTGGCAGCTGCAAGTTCTAACTCTTAGCATTATGCTAGTGGTGAGCTAGACTTGTTTTTAGGGACAGAGAGCTCTGAGAGAACTGTGACTGGCCCAGGGTCACCCAGTTGGCTTCATGTGGAGAAGTGGGAAATCAAACCCGGTACTCCAGATTAGAGTCTGCCATTCATAAACACTATACCAAACTGGCTCTGTTTCATGATTAAATGAGGTTGTCATACTCGGGTTTCTCTCGTCAAAGCCCAGCACTCTAGGCACTACACAATGGTATAGTACAGAGCATTACAAGTTCAGAAATGTGCTGAGAAATTTCAATCCTGAAGAAATACTGCAGTCTCTTTATGTACTTGAGCGTGTGGCACATTTAACATGCAGCATCTCATGCCAAATCAGCTTCCAAACTCATGCCACAGAAAAACAAGTAACTAAAGCTGTGCTAGCAAGTTTGGTCACACAAAAAAATAGAATCCAAACCATATGGGTCTTTTTCCTTAGCGCATTGTTTTCATATAAAATCACAATACATTGAATCCTTAATTGCCAGAGAGTCAATTGTATGATAAATGTTTACACTCATAATAGTTTAATTAATAATCATCTGGATAGTCAGTTTTGTAATGATCACTCTCAAACACTGAAATATAGCAGTAGAAACAGCCATTTAAGTAAATGATGGCATTGTTGTTCAAACTGCAGAGTGTCTTAGAAACCATAAATCAAAGCTAAGTGGTTTTGGAAGAAAAGAGATTATGATTAGTCATGGTGAACACAGGTCTTCAAATTAATCATAAGAAAAATACCTCCACAATACAAAGAAAAGAAAATAATTGCCATCTATTTCCTTTCCCCCCGGGCTTTTCCCAAACTTTCTAAACTGGCAGCAAAGAGTCAAGAGCTAAAGAATGAAGAGGGAGAACTCCTGGTATCCTTTTCCATTGCCCACCGGCTTCCTAAGGGCCAGTGGGAGGGAATTTTTTTGAAATGGTGCCATGCCAACAGAATGATGTCACTTCCTTGAGAGCCGTAAAATGTCACACTGGCAATGTGACATCATTTCTGGGTATTTCCCAGAAGCTACTTGCACCACTGGTATGGCGTCATTCTCCCCCATCCCAGCCCCCCTCCTTTCCTGCTAGTTGCCAGCCATTGGCAGGCAACCTCTTTCCCAAACAAAATGCTTTTAGCTCAAGCAATGTACAATGACTAGGTAAAGGTTTCCCTTGCTTGAAAGCCAGTCGAATCTGACTCTAGGGTTGCGGTGCTCATCTCCGTTTCCAAGCCGAAGAGCCAGTGCTGTCCGAAGACGTTTCCGTGGTCATGTGGCCGGCATGACTAAACACCAAGGCGCACGGAACGCTGTTACCTATTTATCTACTTGCAATGCCTTGCTTTCAAACTGCTAGGTTGGCAGGAGCTGGAACCGGAGACGGGAGCTCACTCCGTCATGTGGCACTCGGGTCTCGAACTGCTGAACTACTGACCTTCCAGCCTGTAGTTCAGCAGCCACTTGAGCCACCAGAGCTCTTGTGCAACCACTAGCCTTCCACAAAGTATTTCCCTCTGGTCAAAAACAAAGGACTGAGCAATAAGCCCCTTTGTCCTTAGAGGTGGTACAATCTTCTCAAAGAATGAGTTCAAAAAACAATATAATGTGCTTATAATTTATTTAATATAATGCCTAGCTTGACCTGAGCGTCCCATATGATTAGTCCATGCAGTTGGTATCATTCAGTGTGGTACAGACCAGGTAGCCATCATTGGCACATACTTACAGTTTAGTAAGTAATGGGATGAAATGCACACCAAACCCATCCTGGGGAGGTCTGGTAACAATTTAAACCAGCAACATTTCCAGTGTATGTGTAGTTTTTGTACCTGGTAAATATCAGTGGGTAGCAGTCATCATGTTACCATATACTCAGAATTAAATGGACTGAACTACGATTCTCAAGTGACAATACTAAGTGTGTGCAATCCTATTTAGAAGCTCATTAATAGAGACCAAGCACGGTGTAGTGGTTAAGAGCAAAACATTTTCATAAAAATATAAGATGGAAAATATGAATTTACAAAGTAGACAAAGTAGTCAAAATAATGATGTAAATGGTACCCCAATTTTTATGTATTTGTGTTTGTTTGTTTGTTTGTTTGTTATAAAAATAAAATCTAAAAAAAAAAGAGCGGTAGAGTCCAATCTGGAGAGCCAGGCTTTTTGGTGGCCCTCAGTATATGGAGGATTCTCCAATCCTCCATATGAAGCCTGCTGGGTGACCTTGGGCCAGTCAGAATTCTCTCAGAGCTCTCTCAGCCCCACCTACCCTCACAAGGTGCCTGTTGTGGGGAGAGGAAGGGAAGGTGATTGTAAGCCACTTTGAGGAGAAAGTGGGGTATAAAAACCTACTCTTCTTCTTCTACTACTAACAGCCATGGATGTTCTTGTCCACATCCCTTCTATAATTCAAATATGGCATAGGACCTAATTGTCTTTGGCAGCTAATTTTCCAACCTATGGGAAGGACCAGAGGGAAAGCTTTACAAGCAACTTACTTCCCTTTCCACACAGGCATTTGCTATGTGCGGCTGTCCTACACTTTGGGGCTGAGCAGGAACTGGAGAGGATATTCTTTGATATTTTTATAGGACCATTTTACCACCTGTTTCATATTGTCTGGGGATGGATTGAGATTAATAAACCTGATCATGTGATTGATTAGGCCATAAAAATTTGTTACAAATCGGGTGGGATGCTAAAGATGTGTATGTGTTAACTGCTGTCAAGTTGCTTCTGACTTATGGTGACCCTGTGAATTAATGGCATCCAGAACATTCCATTATTAACAGCCTTGGTCAGCTGTTGCAAACTAAACTGGCTTCGGCTGGGAGGGTGGGGTAGAAATTTGAAGAATAAATAAATAAATGTCATGGCTCCCTTTATCAAGTCAATCCGTATCATGGTGGGTCTTTCTTTTTTCCTTCTGTGTTCAACTTTTCCTAGCATTATAGTCTTTTCCAGTGAGTCTTGTATTCTCATAATGTGACCAAAGTACGATAGCCTCAGTTTAATCATTTTAGCTTCTAGGGATTGATTTGATCTAGAACCCACTTATTTGTCTTTTTGGTGGCCCTCAGTATATGTAATATTCTCCTCCAACACCACATTTCAAATGAATCTACTTTCTTCCTTTCAGATTTCTTCATTGTTCAACTTTCACACCTACGCATAGTAATGGGAAATACTATAGTATGAATTATCTTGATTTTGGTCACCATTGACATTTAATGATCTTTTCTAGTTACCTTCATGGCGGCCCTTTCCACTCTCAGTCTCCTTCTGATACTTGGTTGTAATCTCCCTTTAGCTTGATGAAGAATTAAGAAATAGAAAACCCTTAACAATTTCAGTCTTTTCACTGTCAACCTTAATGTTGTGTAATTCCTCAGTAGTCATTACTTTTGTCTTCTTGATGATCAGTTGTAATTCTGCTTTGGCACTTTCTGCCTTACCCTTCATAAAGAGTCATTTCAAGTCTTCACTATTTTCTGCCAGTAATGTGGTGCCATCTGCATATCTCAGACTGTTAATATTCCTTCCACCAGTTTTTACTCTACCTTCTTCTAAATCTTACTCTACCTTCTTCTAAATCTAATCCGGCTTTCTTTATTATATATTCTGCATACAGATTGAAGAGATAGGGAGATAAAGGACATTTTCGTGTGACACCTTTGCCAATTGGAAACCATTCTGTTCCTCCATAATAGTCCTAACAGCAGCCTCTTGTCCAGAGTATAGGTTGCACATCAAAACAATTAGATGCTGTGGCACACCCAAGTCTTTTAAAACCAGCCATCATTTTTTCATGATCCACACAGTCAAAAGCTTTGCTGTAATTATGAAACACAAGCTGATTTTCATCTAAAATTCTCTCATATGCTCCAGTAACCAACATGAATTTGCAATTGTCAGTGGTCTAAGGGCCGCAAACTAGGGGTCTTCTGTTCTGCTACTTAGAAGTCACCCTCTTTAGATCCTCATTGGCCTAAGACTGGTACATAAATGAACCAATGTGCAATAAACTCTTAACATTACAGTTGCTATACATCCCCCTTTTCTGTATCAAAACTAACACAGTTTCTAAGCCCAGCAAGTATGGCAAGTCCACTAGGGCACCAGGCAGCTCTGTAGATAGCCTTGTATAGAGTACCTCAAGTTTGCAGTCCTTTTCCCTGCACTATAGAGTGCTCCTCTTGCCCCACAGCTGCCTGTGCCTCTTTGTTCCCATGTTCTCTTGGAAACAAGCATGCCTTGCAGTGCTTCCTTGTGCTCCACATGGGATGTGGTGTCCCTGAACTGTGGCCCAGTACCTGGCCCCTGCCCAGTTTCCTCAGGCATTGCAACAAATTGCTTATGAAGCACAGGTTGACTTGCTGTCCTGGGTCCAGCTCCTGCTGGCTCTTCCCCAGTCCAACTTGGACCATCCAAGGCTCCCCAGAGTCTCCCAGAAGGCTTTGGGCATCAGCTCTCCAGCCTTGGCACTGGTGAGTGTCACTGCTGACTCCACCTGGAGCTGCTTCAACTGCCTCTTTCCATCCTTGTATCTATTGCTTCCTCCTTCTTGCTGCCTGCTCCTGTGATTGGCATCCTCCCCCTGCTGACTTTTGGACTGCCTTTTAAAGCTGTTTACAGGCAGGGCTGCTCACCAGTATTCCCTCTAAGCTGAGTTAGTGTGAGCTAGCTCACAGTTTCTTAGCCTCCGACTCACACATTTTTGTCTTAGCTCAGGAAGGATGACTCCAGAGCAAACTAATCTGCAGCAGCCAAATCGCTCGCTCACAACTTTGATGCCAGTAGCTCACAAAGTAGAATTTTTGCTCACAAGACTCCCCAGCTTAGAGGGAGCATTGCTGCCCCCCCCCCCCCCCAAAGCATTCTTACTTCTGCCTCAGGCCATCAGCAGTCCCCAGCCACTGGCTGGGCTCTGCAGGAACAGCTGCCTCACCACAACAATAGGACCTCCAGTGCCTCTTCCTTTTCTGAATCCAGCTTGAACATCTGGCATTTTTTGTTCTGTATATGGTAACAGTTTTTGTTGTAAGATTTTGAGTGCCACTTTACTTTCATGAGAAATTAATATGGTGGTCTGATAGCTGCTGCAATCTTCAACATTTTCTTTGTCAGAACTGGAATACAGATTGATCATTTCCAGTCTGTGGGCCATTGTTTTGTTTTCCATATTTGTTACCATATTCTTGTTCAGATTTTGATAGACTCCATTTCTGTGCCTTGCAATAGCTCTATTTATGTCCCTTCCCTCCAAACTGCTTGAGTGCAGATTTCGCTTCACTTTCTAAAATTGCAGGTTCTTCTTCAAGTGATTCTTCTTTGAGGGAATTTGTCATCCTTCCATCTCTTCTGTATAGTTCTTCAGTGTATTGTTCCCATCTTTTTGTTATGCTGTTCTGTTTAGTTAAAATCTTTTCGTTATGCTGTTCTGTTTAGTTAAAATATTTCCATATTTATCTTTAAGCATTTCTAGCTGGGGTTTTGTCCTGACCCAAGTTATCCAAGTTGGGTTTTATCCAACCCAAGTTAGCCTGATCTTGTCAGATCTTGGAAGCTAAGCAAAGTCGGCCCTAGCCAGTATTTGGATGAAAGACATCCAGGGAATACCAGCATCATGATACAGAGGCGGGCAATGACAAACCACTTCTGAATGTCTCTTGCCTTGAAAATCCTATGGGGGTCACCAAAAGTCAGCTGTGAATTGATGACAGGGGGGAAAAGGCATGGCTTAAATTTCCCTTTGATTTCTTGGATCTTGTGGAACAGATCTCTTGTTTGTCCTTTTTTGTTGTTCTCTTTTGTTTCTTTACACTGGTTATTATAATAATTTTCTTTGCCTCTTTGTTCCTATGTGTGAGTTGCTGGAATGCTGCATTTACACTTCTGATTTTATTCTACTTTTGCTTCTCACCTGTCTTTAGCAATCTGAAGAGTTTAATCAGTTATCCATCAAGGCTTTTCATGTCTTTTGTCTACAGGAAAAGTCTTTGTGCATTCTTACTTGATAATGGCTTTTCAACCCATAATTCTTCCAGTTCTCATTCACTTGACCTTTGTAATCCATATTGGTAGCATTTAAACTCTTCAGGAATGTGTTTTAGATTGTAATTTGGCACTATGGATGTTTTGGTGTTTTTCTTCAGCTTTATTCTAAATGTTGATATAAACAATTCATGGTCTGTACCTCAATCAATTCCTGGTCTTGTTTTAGCAGAGAGAATAGAGCATCTACATCTTCGGCTTCAAATTATGTAAATTATGTAAACTATTTGATTTCTGTTTTGGCCATCCTGTGATGTCCATGTATACAACCTTCTATTTGGTTGCCTGAAATGTGTTCTAGGTAGGGGGAATTAGCAAGCACCCTCATCAGGAGTGATGGTGTAGCCCAAAGAGGCAGCCTTCTTCAATTCCGCAGGGCCTGCAAGAAGGAGCTGTTCTGCCAGGCCTTTGGCTGAGGCAGTGGGTGTCCATGTCTGGCCTCCCTGAGGTTTTCTTCTCCCATTCAATAACAGTAGGCCTATTATTATCCATCACCAATGAGCCAGGGAACCTCTTGCAGCTAGCCAACGTCTGTTTTGAGCTGTGGCCATCATTTTAATATTTACTACAGTGTTTTACTTTTTAACTGTATTTATTGAATTTGATATGTTGTCACCCACACTGAGCTTCTTTGTAGGGAGGGTGGACTATAAATATAAATAAATAAATAAATAAATAAATAAATAAATAAATAAATAAAATAGAGTTGCCCAGACACCAAAGCATGGTGCCTGTACTTGGGGAACAGTGCTAGGACAATACTTGGTGGACATGTTTGTCTTTAGGAGCCAGTAATCAAAATGAAAAATGTTGGAATACTAGAGAGACAGGCCATGCAGTCCCCCTCCCTCTGGCTTGGTACAACCTAGAACAGATCCTGTTTTGTAAGATTTTTGCCCATGGATGGTTGACAAGCTGTGGGAAAGTAGTGTGTGAACATGCATATATGTGTAAAACATTTAAAATACAATTTAGAATAAACTTCAACTAAAAAGAACATTATGATGCTCAATTGCATGTGGAGTGTTTGCACACCACAGTGAAAAAAAAGATACAACTTTGAGGGGGCAATTGAAAAACTACCATAAAATGAAGATGCTTGTTAAAAATAACTTAAACAAAGTCAAAACAATAGTTTTAGCTTTGTTCAGTTCTACTTTTATTGAACTGACACCATTGATTCAACTGGTGCATCTCTGCAATGTAAAAATTCTAAAATGATGATTTCCCAAAAATCTTCCAACAAAGCTGACTTTTCCAATTTTGCTAATTACTGCTCCAGCTTTAGTAATTCTAAGACTAGGAGCAGCCTAATCATTTAAAAATGGCAGATAACAGAATCTGGAAATGATGAATGAAGACTTGACAGTTGAGAAGTTAAACAAATAAAACAAACTTTTATGCTTATCTGCACTTGTAGAAAGCCTGTTTGCATATGCCAGTAAGATTAACCATCCAAATAAGGTGAGATTTTGAATGCTGTCACTTAGTAATTGAAGACTAATGCAGTCTCAAATTTCATGTGGACTTCAGAGTGTCGGACAGGGTTCAATACATTTTCTTGCTTTCCCTTATAACTGGTCTTTTCAAAAACAGAACTTATTTCTGACACCATTAAAAAACACTCTAGTACTAAATGTATCTGTTTTTCAGCATTAAAGACTTTGGTAATTTATCTTGAATATACATTGGGTATTTAATGGGATTTTAAAATTTCACATGTGAAATGCTTCTCAGTTATAGTGGTTCAATGAAATATTTTTATTTTTATTATTCAAAAATATTGTTTTGTCCCGCTCTGATCACACAAGTTGTTACAGATACAGCCAGAAGTATAGGGAGGAAGTTGCAGGACTTGACCAAGAGATCATAGAGGATATTTCTGCACACATAAACAGAGCTAGCCTGGCCTGTCAGTTAAGAATACCAAAAAGGGAGTCTAGAGACCAAGAACAGAATAGCTTTGGAGAGGAACAACAACAACAACAAAAGCCCAGGTGCAGGGGGCATTTGAGAATGATGGGGATCTCCAATTTCACAGAAATGAAGACATGATACAAAGATAAGTATATTGGTTGAGGACCAACACATATTAATATATATAAGAAGCTTGTTATAGAAAAATATATCCTAAATATACTCTTTTTAGAGGACATGTCATCTTTTTTGTGTGTACCCATTCTCTTTTGGGGTCTTTTTAAAAAACTGATGGAAATGTCCTCTTTTTGGGTTGGAAAGTTAGGAATATTCCTAGTTAGTAGCAATTATCACAATTTAAATATTAGGGCTATTTAAAAATATATTTGTCATAGTGATCACTTGTCTGAAATATGTCATCTTATTTGCTTTTCAAAGGCCCCCGTCACACGGGCTGGAAAATGCGGGGGGGGGAGCGTGGCTGTTTTCCCCAGGGCAAACTAATGCACAACTGCGTGATCAGACGACCGGTTGAGGTCCTGTCGAGGTCCCGTGGCTAGGGTGGAGGTGCCGATCACACGGCAGGCAAAGAAGCGGGGCGGGGCGGCAAACGGGTTTTGGGGGTTTTTTTTACTTTTTTAAACTGAAGTATGCGCATGCTCCGTTGGGTGCTTGTGTGCATTCATGGAGACTTGGGAAAAAAATGACCAGTTTGCGAGGGGACATGGGTGGGAGCCGGATGCCACTGGAAATGCGATCAGATGCCCGCCCTTGCCCCGCAGTTTCCGGAAACTAGTACCTCAGAGGTACTAGTTTTTTGCCCCGGATTTTCGGCGGGAAGCCTCGGGTGAGCCACGGGAGCTCTACGCTTCCCAGATGTGGCGGTGTGATTGCACCTGGAAAATCCGCCTATCTTCTGTCTCTGTAGTGTGGCTAATGCTCCGTGTGACCGCAGCCAAAATATGGTATCCCTATATAAGTACTTTTATGATCTTCATAGCCCTCCTCTCTGAGTCTTTCCCTGATTGTTTTTTTAATTATGGTAGCCTAAACTACTTATACCCGACTCTCTAAAATATTCCAAACTGTTTTTAAATGTGTTTTCATTTCCCTTTAGATTGTAGTCCATCTAGTGTAGCATACTGCAGCTCCTGTACCTTTTAGGATACAATGGCCTCTAAGATCTCAGTGACCATTATGTGGGTTGCTAGACAACCACAACAGTATTGCCAGCTTTTAAACCTTGGTTTCTGTCAGTAAAAGGAAGGGGGGAGGCCTTTTCTAAGGCTACTTTGGTCTCCCAGTCTAACTCTGCACTCTCCCTCTTGCTCTGGAAGTAGGACTAATCAGGACCAGCAACACCAGCCAACCTGCTACAATGCAATTTACACAACTCAGCAGGGGTGGTGGTGGCTACGGGATGATGATAGCGAACAACTTACTTGGACCCAGCAGCAGTTTGCACACAACTTGCAAGACTTCACTGGACCCAGCAGTGGCCACCACACAACTCATCTGAGTGACTTGCTATCACATAGTGTTCCCAGCCCCCAGGTCCCAGTGGGGGTTTCCCCACTTTTGAGGGCTTTGATCTGTTACCAGCCGGCTGGCCAGCAGGGGATACCCAACTCCAAACAGGGATGTCGCTGTGCAATGTCCCTGATGCAGTGACATCACCCAGAAGTGACATCATTGCATTGCTGATGTCAGGGGGGTGATACTCTAGTTTTGGGCAAATTATATTAGTTTTGAAGATCCAGCTGCCAGATAGGACCTGGCAACCCTACTATCACATAATTCTTGCAACTTGGCCAGACTTTCCCAGGGACACCGTGAGTAAAAGCTGAGAGTCAGTGTGGTGTAGTGGTTAGAGTGCTCAATTAGGATCTGGGAGATCCATACTCAAATCTCCTCAAATCCCCACTCTGATATGGGAGCTTGCTGGGTACCTTGGGCCAGTCATTCTCTCCCAGGCTATCACCTTCGGTCCCAAGGGAAAAGTAACTGAAAGTAGGGATGTGCAGCTCAAAAAAGAAAGAAAGAGAAAACAAAAACTATCAATATTTTTCAGATCCAGATATCAGTGAGCTGGAAAATATTAGTATTCCTTGTTCCCTGGGTTCCAAATACTTATTTGTTGTTGTTGTTGTTGTAAAGAGACTTATTTTAAAAAGTGGAAGATGTCCAATGAATTGAACAGGAGGGACCACAGACTCTGGGGAAAGAAATGTAAATCAATAATTAGGCATGCAAAAAAAAGATTCTGAGGAGAGGGTTGTTAAAAGCATCAAGACAAATATTAAATGTTTTTTTTTAATATATCTGGAGCAGGAGACCAGTCAGAGAAGCAGTGGGGCCTTTGGATGACAAAGGAATAAAGGGATTGCTAAGGAAAGATGGGGAGATAGCAAAAAAGCTCAATTACTTTTTTTGCTTCTGTGTTCACTGTTGAAAGTGTATGGCATGTAGCCATGCCACTATTTTCAGGAAGGGAGTCTGAAGAACTGAAGCAAATTGAAGTAACCAGAGATGAAGATCTAGACTTACGGGAAAAATTAAAAAAACGATAAGTCTCCAGGTATTGATGGCATACCTGGGAGAGTTCTTAGGGAACTCAGAAGTGAGATTGTTGATCCACTAACCTGTATATGTAACCTATCACTAAATTTAGCCACTGTACCAGAAGACTGGAGAGTAGCAAATGTGACACCAATATTTTAAAAAAGATCCTGAGGGGAACTAGAAAATTACAGGACAGTCAGCCTACATTTATAACTGGCAAATTAGTAGAAACCGCAAACAGAGATAAAATTATTAGGCTCATGTGGGACAAAGCCTGCTGAGGGAACTGCAACATGTACCTTCCTGCTTCCTCCTGTATCAATGTATGTGGAACTGAGTGAGCTAGGGAAGCAAACAAGGGGAGTTATCTTATAGAGACACAAAAGAAGACTGTGAGAGAACAACTACAGGAAGTAACTCAACAGAGAAGAAGTGAGAGAGAGAGTGTGGGTGTGTTCAGGAGATAGAAGTAGAGTTGTTGATAAAGACTTTTCCTTATTATGCCTGTCTGACTCTCAAGTAATACCTACAACCCTAGAAACCCTCCATTGCCTGGCTTCAATCTGATCTTCCAGTCTCTCTGCCCATCTTCCCACCTGGTTAGTCCGGTGACTGGGAAAAATCCCACAGAAAAAAATCCTACAGTCATAAATACTCACAGGAAAAAAACCCACATGGAAGAATGCCCACATGGAAAACTGCCCACATAGAAAAAAGCCCATACATATAAAAGCTCACACAGACAAAAGCCCACATGGAAAAAAGCCTACATGGAAAAATACCATGGAAAGCGCCATAGGTAAAGGTTTCCCTTGCTCGAAAGCCAGTTGAATCTGACTCTTGGGCAGGGCTGGCTCACCCACTAGGCAAACTAGGCATTTGTCTAGCGCACAGGCCATACCTTAGGGTGCTAAACTGGACCCGCCCCCTGCCAAAGCCCCCCAGCCCCTCCAAAAGCCCTTCGCCCTGGCGCTTCGCCCTGGCGCTTCGCCCTGGCGCTTCGCCCCGGCACCCAGCAGGAGCCCCTTCGAAACCCACCAGAATTCTAGGGTGGAAGTTGCCGAGATCCCCAAAGGGCGCCCCTGTTGGCCTTGAGGGTGCACCTGGCCTCCGAGGGAGGTGAAAGGAAAGCGCCTCGGCTGCTCCGACCGGAGCCTCCTGCTGCCACATAGCAGACCAGCAGCCTCAGATGGGAAGGGCGGTTGTCAGTGAGCTGCCAAGGGGTGAAGCACTGAGACTTCCGTGGTGCTTGTGGGGTTGTTGTGGGTTTGCCCCGCTGTGCCCTCGGTGCTGTTGGAGGAACCGGGCCATCAGGGGGGGCTTCTGGACGCACCTTCTCCTCCAGTCGTGGCTGCACAGGCAGTGTCAGTGTCCAAAGGAGTCCTTTCGGGGGAAAGCGCAGTCCTGGTTGGTGTGAAGAGGAGGGCTGTGCGGGCGCCAATCCGCCAGCAGCACGAGTTACCAGCGGCAGGGCGTTTGTTCAGCGGCTGCTTGGCGTGCCTGGCGAGAGAGAGAAAGAGCCGCTGGCTTCGCCCCTGAGTTTGATCGCTAGGCCAGCCCGGGCCTCCCGCCCGCCTCTCCAGCCCACCACCTCTGGTTAATTTGAGTCTCTCTTGCATGAACAGGTATTACCTATGTTTTATTTTGTTGTTCTAGAATTAAAACATGTCATATTCACATGCAACAATCTGTGGTGTGATTTTATCAAGCATAATTAAATAATAATTTTGCTATGTTATTAATAAATTACTTTATTACTATACAAATGTGGCCTGTATGAAGAGGGCGCTAATGCTCTTGAGTGTAAAGGCTTAGAGGAGAAAATGCAGGAAATAAAAGTGACAATTTTGTTATCAATGAAATTTATTAAGAAGAAAAAACAATAACAACAGAAATTAAACTCTATATTTATTAATTTAACATTTGTCAACCTTTGTAATGTTGGTATGAAGTAATTTCTAAAGTAAAGGCAGAAGAATTATGTATAGACTATCTAGTATACACAGCATTTGAACAACTATATGGCTTAAAATTCTTCAAACATTATTTACTTATTTTGTTATTAAAAATTAAAACTATAACAAAACCATATAAAGCAACAATATAAAACAAAGGTAATACCTGTTCATTCTCATAAATGGAGATGAATGGTTGTCCACAATTATAAATATCTATAGCACTTGACATGGTATTTTTCCATGTGGGCTTCTTTCCGTGTGGGTTTTTTTCTGTGTAGGCTTTTATATGTATGGGCTTTTTTCTGTGTGGGCTTTTTCCCATGTGGGCTTTTTTTCTGTGAGCATTTATGACTTTGGGGTTTTTCCTGTGGGCTTTTTTCATAGAACTGGTTAGTCCTCCTCTTTCCTGTTTGTCCCTACTCTGCAATGGGTCTGGTTTCTCCCCTGATTTCTATTGTACTCCAAATCCACTCTTGTCATCCCCACTTGCCTCCTTTCCCAATAATGACTTGTATTTTCTCTCTCTCTCCCTGCTAGCTCTTGTTTCTTCTTTCCCTATCTCCTCTCCCCACTTATTACCTCAACACCTTTCCTCCTTTTTCCTCTTCTTGTTCTTTCCTCCCATTTGCAGTATCTTCTCACTCTCTGATCTCTCATCTACACACTAGCCATGTTCACAGATTACAATGAATACATGCACATTCTGCTTGAACATGGGTACATCTTTTTTGTAAGAAAGAGCCAACATGCATTCACCTTACAAATGAAACTGAGGAATGGTACCTGGATAAATGTGAGGTTTCAGTAACATGTTCAGGTGTACATTTGTTGAATTTAACATGAAAATTACTGAACACACACATAAAGAAAAATCAAGTGTGCACTGTACACGGACTGTCTTTGCATTCACTGCTACTTCTGAACAGGGCTAGTCACTTCCTCTATCAAGTACCATTTTGCCAACTCTTCTTCCTCTCTTGCTCTGACTCTGAAATATCTAAGATGTGGCTCTTTGTGATTTTATAGGTTGCCTGGAAACCCAAGATGGCTGCCGAGATCTCATAAGACCAAGGGTTCATTTAGTTCAAAATCCTGTTTCCAATTGCAGACAGTCAAATGCCACAAGGAAATCCCCTAGCAAGGCCCTCAGACAATAAACCTTCCCTGCTGAGTGCTCCCAGGCTTCTGATAGAGACATTCTGCCTCTGAACCATTTGGCTGTCATGGTCAATAGTCAGCAATAGACCTATCATCCATGAATCTGTCCAACTTCCTTCTAAACCCAACTAAGTCAGAAGCCATCACCATATCCTGTGGCAATGAGTTCCATAAGTCAGCTATCTGTTAGATGATTTTTTTCCCTGTTGAGAATCTAATACCAAGGCTGACCCCAAAGTCCTGGTATTATGGGCCAAAGAGGAAAGGCCTCACTCTCCACTTGCTCTGCACCATGCATAATTTTGTAGGCTATTATCATGGTATGTTCCTCTAGATTTGGTTATTTAAAAAATAAATAAATAATAAAGAGTTTTAAAAGAAATGGGGGAAATAAGCAATACGAGCCCCTCCATGCTTCAAGTTTACTAGTTACCCAGCATTAGAATTCTAGTACAGAAACATGCAAATAAAATTCCAGTTCTATTTGTTGTTGTTCAGTCGCACAGTCGAGTCCGACTCTTTGCGACCCCATGGACCAGCTTCCCTCCAGGCCTTCCGGTCTTCCGCCATCCTCTGAAGTTTGCTCAACTTCATGTTCGTTGCATCGATGACACTGTCTAACCATCTCATCCTTTGCCGTCCCCGTCTTCTTTGACCTTCAGTCTTTCCCAGCATCAGGGTCTTCTCCAGTGAGTGCTCCCTTCTCATTTGGTGGCCAAAGTATTTTAGCTTCAGTTTCATTATCTGGCCTTCCAGGGAACAGTCAGGGTTGATTTCTTTGAGGATTGACTGATTTGTTCTTCTTGCAGTCCAAGGGACTCTCGAGAGTCTTCTCCAGCACCATAGTTCAAAAGAATCTATTCTTCTGCGCTCGGCCTTCCTTATAGTCCAACTCTCGCAGCCATACATGACTACTGGGAATACCATTGCTTTGACCATGCGGATTTTTGTTGGCAGGGTGATGTCTCTACTTTTTATCATGCTGTTTAGGTTCGCCATCGCTTTCCTCCCAAGGAGCAGGCGTCTTTTAATTTCATGACTGCTGTCACAGTCTGCAGTGATCTGGGATCCCAGGAACGTGAAGTCTGTCACTACTTCCACGACTTCCCCTTCTATTTGCCAAGGAGTGATGGGGCCGGATGCCATGATCTTAGTTTTTTTGATGTTGAGCTTCAAGCCCACTTTTGCGCTCTCCTCTTTTACCCTGAGCAAGAGGCTCTTGAGGTCCTCTTCACTTTCTGCCATCAGAGTGGTATCGTCTGCATATCTGAGGTTGTTGATCTTTTCCCCAGCAATCTTAATGCCCGCTTGTGATTCATCTAGGCCAGCATTTCGCATGATGTACTCTGCATATATATTAAATAAGCAAGGCGACATCTTCTCAAAAAGCTAGGCAAAGTACTTAACAAACATCACAGAGTTCTTCAGATAAGAAGCTCTCTCACTGAGAATAAGAAAAAAACTTGATCAGCAGAAAGGAAGGAACATTTCAGTCTAGCCAGGTGGCCACCCCTAAACAGAAATTGTTACATTGCTCTATTAAAGGAATTTGCATTTATGAAAAGATGAGGCCCCAATGAGGGAATATAAATGGCCATAAGTAGATTTATAGCAATGTAATACCATCTTACAAATCCTCTCCTGTAGCTATCTAACTACCTGTCAGCAGCTAAATTAATGCTTATCTTCCTCTCAGGGGTGTCACAAGGCTTAAATATTTAAATGTTTCTAATGCACCTTGAGGTCCCAAGGTACTGTATAAACTGCAATAATTTACCTTTTATTCAGAGCATGGATGACTCTGGTCTGTCACAATGTTGTCAAACGAGGATTTCATAAGGGGTCCCAAAAATTCTGATGAAAGGTTGTTTACATTGTTAACTGTTCACATTTTGATTTGAGACAATTGATGGAAAGGGAGAGAGTAAACCCTTTGTCTCTAATGGAACCAACAGTGACAAATATAAAAAATTCCTATTCTTAAAATGTAAATGACCATATAGGAAGGTTAAACCAAAAATCATGGAAGCTACTGGAGAATGTTTACCAAGTGGCTTTTTTTCAGCTCCCCTGTTCAGGGTTTCTTCATTGTCAGACAGAAATGAATGAAGCTCTATAATTATTTCCATATTTCTGGGAGAGGAGTGACATAATTGCAGACTGAAAAAAGAAGTGACAACAAGTATGCTATCCCAACAACAATGTCTGTGCACACAACAGAATCTTCATAGTTTAAAAGACCATACACAGTTGCCTCTTGGAGGAAGATTATTGCCCCCCCAGTCAGAATAACGAGACAGACAACAGTTTGGAAGTAAACAAGGATCACTTTATTGACTATTTAACATAACATTGCGGCAAGGGACCAGCTAAGCAAACACAGAACAGGCAAGGCAGGTGTCACTCCCCTGACCAACCTCCTTGCCTTTTTCTCGGGCGGGTCACCCAGCTCCGGTCTTGAGCCATCGCTGTGGCTCATGACCCGCATCCCAGCAAACTGGCCGCCACCTAAAAGCACCTACCCCTGAAGCCTTCCAACTTGCAGAGAGCATACCTTAAGAGGTTCCCAGAAGAGGTGATCACTGTTCCCCACCCTGAACCTTAGAAATCCAAAGGCAGTTCCTGATGACCCCCTGTTCCCTAATGGGGAAAACTGCTGTAAGGTGCTCACCGGTTCCGGTTTCTTGCCCGCACATAACCTGCCAAGTGACCAGCCTATTTAGGTGTTGACCACCACAACAACTATCCAATCTATTGCTCTCAGTGCAAGGTAGGCGAAAACACCTCCACCCATTTAGCCAATACTGGGTAAAAACGAAAAATTCCTACCTGGCCCCAATAGGCAACCAACCGTAGCCTACACTAAGAACAGGGTGGGAGGGTGGGCGAGCGTATTGGAGCAATTGTCA
>NW_015162520.1:119194-167214 GCF_001447785.1 Gekko japonicus | reverse complement strand
AAGGGCCACTTTATTAACTATTTAACATAACATTGCAGCAAGGGACCAGCTAAGCAAACACAGAACAGGCAAGGCAGGTGTTACTCCCCTGACCAACCTCCTTGCCCTTTTCTTGGGCGGGTCACCCAGCTCCGGTCTTGAGCCATCGGTCTGGCTTATGACTGGCAGCCCAGCAAACTGGTCGCCACCTAGGAGCGCCTACCCCTGAAGCCTTCCAATTTGCAGAGAGGAGCATACCCTAAGAGGTTCCCAGAGGAGGTGATCACCATTCCCCACCCTGGACCTTAGAAATCTGAAGGCAGTTCCTGATGATCCCCTGTTCCCTAAAGGGGAAAAATGCCATAAGGTGCTCACTAATTCCGGTTTCTTGCCTGCACCAACCTGCCACAGCCAAGACCAAGCCTCTGCTTTGGTCTTTGCTCCCCACTAAAAGCCCAAGGCTGACCTAATCCCTTGCCGCAAGTCCTGCAAAAATAATCTATTATCCTTTTCTGAGAGGTGCACCCCATCAGCCCTATATAGATCCTGGAACTCTATCACCCTCCGTGGCCTTCCTCATCTAGTGGTTGCCTTTACACCACATTGCATTATACCTGGTGGGGCAGAATAACCAACCAGATTATCTGCACTCTAGGCCACCTTGCTCTTATCATCGCAAGGCCAGTCTCCACCTGTAGCACCATGTCTTTGCCCTTCATGACAATGCAGAATAGCCAACAAGACCATCTGCACTCTGGGCCACCGTGCTCTTATCATCGCAAGGTTGGCCTCTGCTTGCAACACCAGGGCCCCGCCCTTCATGGCGAGGCAGAACAGCCAACCAGACTATCTGCACTCCGGGTCATCTTGCTCTTATCATCGCAAGGTCAGCCTTAGCTTGTCAAACAAGGGCCTGCCAGCCAGACTATCCGCACTCTGGGCCATCTTGCTCTTATTATTTCAAGGTCTGCCTCAGTTCGTAGCACAAGGGCCTTCACAGCCAGGGTGTCCTCCTGGCCCAGTGTGTGGCCCAAAAGACCATGCTGTGGCCGCAGACATTGACTCTTCATCTCGCCCCACAGCCAGCAGCACCTGAAAGAAAAAACTCATTAATAACTTTAAACTTTGCAATTCCATTCTTCGAACGCTAGGCAAAAGCCCGCCACTAGCTCACTGATCCACAATGCCACCCCCCAAACTGGAGCACAGTGACTTGACAAAAGTCCTGATCTGAACAAGGTCCCACTGACACTACCACATGGCAAGGGAATCATAGCCCAGTGCAGCTGCAGTGGAAGCGGCGCTGAACTGAGAACAGTGAGTTCCAAACTTCACCCCAGGAAAGGCCCAACTTGCCCAAAGCCCGGGTGCTAACCGCCACAAAAGGGTGCCTGATCAGCGGACTTCCATCCACATGTCTAAAGTGGTAACTATCTTAATAACTTGAAGTGCAGCAACACCCCAGGTTGCAAAAAAATGACCTTTTTTTTTACTGCCAGATAAATGGGTTGTCTCTGGTCCTCTAGAGCTCCCTTTCCCCAATACCTACACAGAATGCTTTGGTTATTCCACTACATTTACACAGCAATGTTTGGATTTGCACAGTCATTGTGATTTGCAATGCATTGCCCAACGTTCATAGGGCTTATGTTTGCACTGATCAAATGAAATAACTTATTGATATTCCTGGGTAGCAAAGGAAGTCCACTCCCTTTAAAGGGATGTTAATTATCCAGTGATGTTATTTACCTCCATGTCATGAAAAACTACAGCTGCGCATTTCCAGGCATTAAGTCTCCATTAAACAGACAAGACTTTTTCCTTTGGATCTTCTGACAACCCTGCACCCTGAAAGGTAGGAAACTGAGGCCTGGAATTGTCACTGGCTAAGTCTATATCGGTAGAGAGCATCTCTGATCTAGTCCCCGATTCCCTGGATTGTCAAATCGTGGAAACAACACTAGAGGAGATCTGGATCAATTCTCTTAGTGTCTTGGCGTTCTTAAAGAACTTTCCAATGATTGCAAGCAGACCTGAACAGGGAGGCATCCATATTTTAAAAGTCAAGGGACCACCCCAATAAGGCATTTTGAAATGCTTCTAGGTATATGAAATGCTTCTTTAATAACCACTAAGAACCATCATAGCCAACCAGTGAGTTCCGCTTTAAAAATGTGATATTGCCAATTTACAATGTGGTGTCACTTTAAAAACCTGTGTAATTTAATTTTGTTTGTTTGTTTGTTTGGTATTTTATTTATTTATTCATTTATTCTAAACAACTTTACCCTGAAGAGTGCACAGTACCTCTCATTTCTTAATAGAAACTGGGTTCCTATCCTAAAGACCAGGACAAGCACACAGAAATGTGCATTGGCTCCTTCTTACCATCTGATGTATGCACATACGTGCAGGCTGTATGCACACTCACCATAATGTGAAGATGGCTCCAGTGGCACCTATTTACCTATATGTAAGTAGGACTGGGCTGCCAGGTCTAGAAGTAGTTTCATTCCTCCCAAGTGCATGGGCAGAACAGCTGTCTGGCCTCACAAGTCATGCTGATCCTCTGATGGGTCCTGCTTAACCCTTGCCCCACTGGAACCTCCCTGGAAGCCATCGGCCTCATTTCCAATTGCTGTGGCTGCACCGCCACATCCCAGCCGGCACCTCCCACAGCCTGTCATAACCAACGCCACTCATCTAGGCTCTAGCAACTCACTGGACTTTTCCTTAAAGACAAATGCACTATTAAATTTGTGAAGAATGCTCATTAGGACCAAACCAATGACATGTAACGACGTGCCAGCTGTCAGATTCCCAGATCACAGCATCAGATTGGAAGTCACACCGTATCCCTGCTAAAACAGAAAACATAAGGTACTAATGACATATTGCAATGGATATCATGAATCCTAACACATGACAAAGACTAACCCAATTTGCCAACTCAGCGTGCATTCACACTGTCAAAGTCACATGTTGCTGATAAGGATTCCTTCGCAGAAGGAACCATTAGAGGTTCAGTTGTTTTCCATTCAGATTACACTTGATTTCATACCCACACACCAAGTGCCCAATTAAGCTACCCAGTTTCAAGTAGCTGTTCCCATTGGCTGCACTCCCACGCCAAAAATTCTGTTTCTATTCATAGTTTACAGTTAGATACCATTAAAGGCTTCTTCAGTATTCAGAGAAGAAGAAGAGACCGGATTTATGCCCCGATCCTCACTCAGAGTGTCTTACAATCTCCTTCCCTTCCTCTCCCCACCAAAGACACCCCCTAAGGTAGGTGGGGCTGAGAGAGCCTTGAGAGAACCGCTCAAAGAACTGCTCTTAAGAGAACAGCTCCAAGAGAACTGTAACTGACCCAAAGTCACCCAGCTGTCTTCACATGGAGGAATATGGCATCAAACCTGGTTCCCCAGATTAGAATCCTCTGCTCTTAATCACTACACCAGAAATACATCCCTTTACTTTAGGGCCTAATAGTATAATCTGAAGAACTGGCAATTTATAATATTTTTCTCTATGAATAAAACCCTATAAAAACGCTATGGAATATAAATCCCTTTCTACAGTGTCAAATATAAATAAGCCTTGCCGCATTAAGTAGGTAATCCATTTTTATGTATTTATCTTATCTTTATTAATTTATTTTAAATAAGAAATAGCCCCTTCAATAGCACTCTACGCTTTCAAGCTTGCTGAATTGAGTATTGTCTACTCAGACTGGCAAAGGCTCTCCAGATCATAAGCAGAGGTCTGTCATATCACCTACTGCCAAATCCTTCAACTAAAAATGCCGCAGATTGAACCTGGGACCCTCTGCATGCTAAGCAGATGATCTCTCACTGAGATGCATCCCGTCCCAAAAGGCCCTCAAAGCAGTTATTACAGAGATTAGGTCCGTTATAAATCCTTGTTTAAAAAACTGTGCCAGCAACAATGGATGGAAGAAGGAAGGAAGGAAGGAATAAATTGATTTATACCCTGCCCTTCACTTGGAGTATCATAGTGACCTGCAAACTCCTTTCCCTTCACCTCTTGACAACAGACACCCTGTGAGGTAGGTGGGGCTGAGAGAACTATGAATTGCCTAAGGTTCTCCAGCAGCTGCAAGTGGAGGAGTGGAGAATCAAACCCATTTCTTCTAAATTAGAGACCGCAGGCTTAAGTACACCACACTGGTCATTAGAAAACAAGAATCTACCAGTAAATACTCCCATTTCCTCTCAAGGATTTTTTATACAACAGGATCTGTAACCCATGTCCTTCTCACTGTGTGCAGTTTGTAATGACATGCACCTTCCCACCTCACCCACTCAAATATTTAAGGTGATCAAACGGGTGTGGGACTTAGGTGCAGACAGCTCGTAAAATGTCCACCTATTCCTATACCCTCTTCTGTTTAAAATGAACCTAAAATGGCCACCAAACTGCCACCCAAGAACTGCACTTAAAATGGCCACCCCACTGAAGCGAACCAGAGGCCTGCCCAGCCTACATGGGGGGGGGGGGATGAGGGCAATACAAGAAGAAAGGCCCAGGGGATGGGGGTGGATGAGGGGGGTGGTGGCCAGCAGCCTTACCAACTGCAGCCACCCACCGCAAAATGAAGTGACAATTTGTTTTAAGCAGCTGAGAGGCACAAGCCTTCAACACAGCCCTAAATCCATCTGACGCGTCCCTTCACATCAAGCCACTGGTGCAGTCCCTCACCAACTGCTGTATTGAGACCCTTAGGCCTCACCCCAGAGCCCTCTAATGAACCCCATCCCAACTTAACAAGGGGGCATGTTTTGTTTTAGACAACACGGTGGGGCCTCCACGAAGAGCCACTCTGTGGCTGCCTGGGTCCTCTGGCCGCCTCTGCTGCACTGCCGCCACAAGTCCACTGCTGCCTCCTGGAGCCTCATCAGTAGCTTCTCACCAACACCACCGATAGCCTCGTGGGAGTTCCGCCTTCAGTGCAGCTACCGCTCAGAGACCCGTGCTACCGCCCATAAGCCTCCGGCTGCCCCACTGCATTGCTGTGAGTCACGCCAAAGCCATGTGCTTCCCCAGCCACTCGTTTCTTCCTTCACCACCACAGGAGTCTGCTGCTGCTACCAGCGAAAGCGTGCCATGCCTTCCCCGCATCAACAACAGTACACTGCTGGCGGGTCTCCTTGCTGGTGAGGTCTCCGCTCCACTTTTTCTCCCGACTCCAGGTAAACAACAAACACTTTGCTTCACTCTCACTGAGCACATTGGAGCAACTGTCATCGGGCGGGAGTGGAGCCTGGCAGTTTATCCAGGCTGGCTCCGCCCCCCACCCACGTCTGGCTTCCTCAGGGTAGCAAAGCATTGCCAGGTCACCGGGAGCTGAGTTACCGGTAGTGGAAAGAAATCTGAGTTAGTGCCCTCACTGTTCAGTAGAATTTGTTGAGTTCTCCAGATAAGCCAAAAGGCAAACTTACTTGCTAAAGGATGAATTATTCCCAGATCATCAGAAGACGATTGCATTTGCAGAAACAAGGAGGAAGTGGTTATCACAGGTTATTTATGACAGGCAAAGTCCCAGTTGTAAAGTACTCTTTAATCAGCTCACTAAGCAAAGAGTTGATGTATTTTTATGTTTAAAATTCATGTATCTGCTCCCAAAGGATATACTATACAGTATAAATTTTGTAAATTAGGTACATTAAAGCATGAATGATAACACTGCATGTCAACCACAAGATGGCACCAGTATTCAGACAGTTTTCAGCAAGTCAAGACATGCTGCCCTTGAGATCCCTTGAGCTCATTGGTAGGGATGGGCAAAACGGCTCACAAATCCAAGTTAATGATGAATTTTGGCTGGTTAGTGGTTCACAAAGTGAAGTTTGTGACAGGTCAACCAGCATGAACTTTCCACGAATTCAAGCTGTTCATGGAGGTCCCTGCCAGTTAGGGTTGCCAAGTCCATTTTAGCCCCCATCAGTGGACTTTGGGGGGCATTCCCAGAGGGGGTGGGGCATCCCGACATGATGATGTCATGTTGGGGACATCCATCCCCCTGCCCGCTCACCCAATGGATGTGCAGGAAAACACCAGCTCTCTGCACTTAAAGGGAGCCTTTAAGTGCAGGGAGCTGGAAGGCTTCGCACACCCGACCTCATGGGGCTCGACAGTGGAGCTGCAAGGCTGCCAGCGGCAGCCGGGACCGTTGGGGGCGGGGTGTGTGGCCTTATGACACACTTCCGGTGATGTCAGGGGGTGTGTCCTTATGACACACTTCTGGTGATGTCAGGGGGTGTGGCATATGCTAATGAGTTATGCTAATGAGTCCCCCTAGCCCTTTTTCTATGAAATGACCCCTGCTCTTTAGTAATATATCTGAAAGGTTTAATAGAAAATAATAATACTATAAGACAGTTTTAATATGAAATGAAAAGTGTAATATGTGTTATTTATTATAATAAACTCTTGTTTATTGTAACAAGCTGTTGTGTGAAATCTTATAAACATTTCTATGATGTAATCTATGTTATATTATATAATAAATAAGATCGATAAGAAAAAATAAAAATGAAAATGTAAGTTTTTAAGTTCATAGGTCTGTGACGACCCCTTATCTGGGGAGGTCTGGTTTCCCTTTAAAATGTTCTTTTTATTTTGTTCAACTGGGTATATCCGGCTGCCACCAGGAAATGTAAGGCTTTCCAAACCTTTATACTATAATATTTCTATCACTGGGTAGGTAGGTCGAGGGTTTTAGGCTTTCATGAGGGTCTATGTGTTTCTTGAGAAATTATTTCTTTCAGAGCTGGTATCTTAAATAAAAGTAGATTTATTGATATAATTCGTAAATAATATGGTAGAACACTGTAACTAGGAATGGGTAAATACTAAACAATTGCTTTGGTATTTCACACACTTTTCCTTTCACTGTCAGGGATCTTGGCATGTAACTTTGTAACTTTAACTCAAGGTCATGTAAGTTCACTGTTTCTCTCCAGGACATACAGCCTTTCCTAAACTTTGTCTTCAATGACTTTCATTTACATTTTACTATTCTCTCAGAACAACCTCAGCTGTTCTTAACTGCACACACACAAACTGCTTCTCTCACAGACTTCAGAACTAACTAACTAACTGTTTAACTCTCTCATCAACTGTCACCCTTCAGGTGTCAAAACCTCAAACTGTCACTCCTGATAGACATACATATTCATCCACACAGCATCACTTCCAAACCCCCTCCCCCTCTCTGTCACTCACCAATCACACCACATTTGCCTCTTCAAGCACTCTAGACTATCACATGCAACCAAACTTTTAAAGAGACACACACACATAAACAAGGAATCGTTACAAGGTCATATATATTTTAAGCTATAATCTTATGCTATTATACCATATATATCTTGTTAAACATATGCTGAGCTATTATATTATATACTTTGTTACATATACATTAAAATTTTGAAGAAGGAAGGTCCTTAATTTTTGTAAAATTGCCCTCACAATAGGGTTTTTTGGTAATTATATTTTTGTTCTATTTTTCCCTATCCCTTCTTTTTTTTCTGTATCCCTTATAATATAATAAAAAAATTAAAAATCTCACAAACTGAACCAGTTCGTTTGGCTCTAAAAGTTCATGACAGTTCATGGTTTATGAATCGGGCATACCATAAACCACAAACCAAACTAAGCTTCATTTTCCTGGTTCATGCCTATCCCTACTCATTAGCAAATCCCACTCCATCTCTTCAATAATCTGGGGTCAGAAGGTATTCTCTGACTTCTAAGGTGATTGGGCATCTTCCTGGTCTATAGCACATGTCACAGGAAGCCCTGGGTGGAATGTTTATCAAGCAGTCTTGATCTCAAAAGGTAGATCCTTGCGCTTGCCTGACCAAGCACAGGAAAGGATCTAACTAGACCTCTCAATAAGACCTTGCCACAGCACATGTCACTGGCAGTCCTTGAAATATAGAGGCACAGCAATGTTTGTTGTAGCTATAATGTACTGGGTTATAAGTGAATCAGCTCATAGTTTATTCAACTCCAAGGTACAAGACACAGTGACAAGGTCAGAGCCCTGCTTAAATCCCCAAACACACCACACACACACACCCCACACACACAACCCATGATTGACTATTTACAGTGTACTAACACCCATAGGTCCACTCCCGGATCTGGGGTGGCTGATTGGTCCGTACTAGGATTCAAGTCGGCTATTGTCTTTTGAGCGAACCTTAGCCCTAGCGCATGACCATGTGCTAACCCAACTGCATGTGCAGTCCGCGGTTAATACATAACAGTAGCCAAACATCAACAACAAAACACATAACCTGGTTACTTTAGTGTGACTGAAGCATTTGTGAACTACAGTCTATTTTTCCCCCCTAGGATGATAGGTGTATATACACATAGGAGTGGATCCTACAGTAGCAATGGCAGAACCATCTCATGGAAGTGGACCTTCCTCAGCAGCAGTCTTGTGCACCCTGATAATCCTCTGATGAAGACTAAAGGACCCCATATATAAAATGTACAATGGAGAGGGAGGGAGCTACAGTAAGGAGAAAAAAATGGACAAGTCACTTCCCTCCTCCTCTGCTGGTGGAGAAAGCACAACCAAATAAGCTTTGTCTTTGCTCATGAAGGAGGTGGATAAAATTTTACCCCCACCCCACCCCATGCTGTGGTTCATTTTGTTTAGGAGGGTTCATCAACCCTCAACAGAGGATGTTTAAGGGATGTTGGGAGCTGTGGGTACAACAAAAAAGATATGTCTTCATGAGCTCTTTCTGCTCATACTACTGTAATGTCCAATTCAATATACAAGGCCTTGGCTCCTCTCCTCGAAGCTTACTGTTATGTCCGTGGACCACCACTAGGGGTCTGCGGCCTCAGTCCTTAGCTTGGTTCCAAACACAATAGGGACCAAGGATCCTAGACCACCCTGAGACTTCTGAAAGAACTCAAATGTGAACTTGTGGATCTCCTGACAAAGATATGTAATCTTTCCTTAAAATCTGCCTCCATTCCTGAGGATTGGAAGGTAGCTAATGTCACTCCCATCTTTAAAAAGGGTTCCAGAGGAGATCCGGGAAATTACAGGCCAGTCAGTCTGACATTGATACCGGGTAAATTGGTGGAAACCATTATTAAGGAAAGAATTAGTAGGCACATAGATGAACAAAACCAATTGAGGCAGACTCAGCACGGTTTCTGTAAGGGAAGATCTTGTCTCACTAACCTGTTAGTGTTCTTTGAGGGGGTGAACAAACATGTGGACAAGGGGGATCCAATAGATATTATTTACCTTGACTTCCAGAAAGCTTTTGATAAAGTTCCTCATCAAAGGCTCCTAAGTAAGCTCAAAAATCATGGGATAGAAGGACAAGTCCTTTTATGGATCAAAAACTGGCTAGTTCATAGAAAACAGAGAGTGAGTGTAGGTGGGCAATTTTCTCAGTGGAGGGTGGTAAGCAGTGGGGTACCGCAGGGATCAGTACTTGGCCCACTGCTTTTTAACTTGTTCATTAATGATTTGGAGATGGGAGTAAGCAGTGAAGTGGCTAAATTTGCGGATGATACAAAGTTGTTCAGGGTGGTGAAAACCAGTGAGGATTGTGAGGCACTCCAAGGGGATCTGTCAAGGATGGGCGAGTGGGCGTCAACATGGCAAATGGGGTTCAATGTGGCCAAGTGCAAGGTGATGCACATTGGAGCCAAAAATCCTAAATATAAATACACATTGATGGGGTCTGAACTGGCAGAGACTGAGCAAGAGAGAGATCTTGGAGTTGTAGTGGATAACTCACTGAAAATGTCGAGACAGTGTGTGACTGCAATAAAGAAGGCCAATGCTATGCTGGGGATTATTAGGAAGGGTATTGAAAACAGATCAGCCAATATAATAATGCCCCTATATAAATCAATGGTGAGACCTCATTTGGAATACTGTGTGCAGTTCTGGTCACCACACCTTAAAAAGGATATTATAGCTTTGGAAAAAGTGCAGAAAAGGGCAACTCGAATGATAAAAGGGTTGGAACACTTTCCCTATGAGGAAAGGTTAACGCGCTTAGGGCTCTTTAGCTTGGAGAAAAGACGACTGAGGGGTGACATGATCGAGGTTTATAAGATTATGCATGGGAAAGAGCAGGTAAAGAAAGAGGTACTTTTCTCCCTTTCTCACAATACAAGAACTCGTGGGCACTCCATGAAACTGCAGAGCGGTCGGGTTAGAACGGAGAAAAGGAAGTACTTCTTCACCCAAAGAGTGATTAACACATGGAATTCACTGCCACAGGAAGTGGTGGGTGCTGCAAGCATGGATGGCTTCAAAAGGGAATTAGATAAGCATATGGAGCAGAGGTCCATCAGTGGCTATTAGCCACAAGGTATAGCTAGGGGCTCTGGGGCAAGTGATGCTCTGTCTTCTTGGTGCTTGGGGGGGGGGGTTTAACAGTGGGAGGGCTTCTAATGTCCTGGCCCCACTGCTGGACTTCCTGATGGCACTGGTATTTCTGGCCACTGTCTGACACAGAGTGTTGGACTGGATGGGCCTTTGGCCTGATCCAACATTGGTGTCTCTTATGTTCTTATGTTCTTAATAGGACCTTGGAGGGAAATTCAAACCCCTCCAATGGAACTGTGGGTGTGCCCGGGTGGAGTGTATATAGTAGGCCCTTGCCGGGCTGTGTGTGTTCTTGTGTCGTGAAGTACAATAAATGTATCTAGTTAGCATGTCGTAGTCCAAGTCTCCATGTGTGAACCCAGTACTTTACACTTACCATAATAAACAGGGTGATGTCAATGAAAAATAATGGTGGTCAGTAAATAATGTGGGTAATACAGTTACATTTAAGTTGGGAATGAGAATTCAAGTGTTAATACCTTACAAAACTTGAGCAGGAATTTGAAGGAAGATAGAAAGTGGAACTGGATGTGGGTTCAGGAAAGGAGACATTAAAAATAAATCCAAGGCTGTGCCCCCATGCCCATCAGCAGGATAATGGTGATGCTGTTGATGGATATCGAGAGGAACTGTTGGCCAGAAAATTATTTATTTTCTCAAATGCATGTAAACAATCATATCTCAGCACCAAAATGGAGACAACATGAACAAAACAGTGTCTGTTGGGTAACATAAAAGTATTAAAGCAAAACAACAGGGAAAAGATTTGAAATTAAACAAGAATAACATAGTAACCACCAACATTCTAAGCAATGAAATATTATGTTTAGTCCCCTCCCAGGGGCCCCTGGAACAAAGACATCTTCACCATTCTGCTTAATGCCATCAATGAAGGGGCTGATTTGGCCTTTTGGCAGGGAGTTCTAATGGCTGGAGAGAAGTACACCAACATCTGATCTTGAACAGATTGCATCATTCTCCAAAAGAAGAGTAGACAGTGAGGATGAATAGATTCCTCCATTCAGTTATTTCGATTGTCCTTGGATTGTGTTGTGTCCGCTGACTGCCACCAGGGGCCAGCGAACTCCCCAGAGCTTGACTCTGGGAGAACAATGAGGACTAGGATCCTAGTCCTTCCACTGGGGAACCAATGGGAACTGTGGCAGGAGATTCAAACCCACCAACGGGACCCAGGGGTGTGGCCCCAAGGATGTATATAGTTGGCCAGCCGGCCGTTAGTTACTCTCTCTTGTTGTGTACTAATAAAGCGTGCATTGGACCATGCCGGTTCGCGTCCTTCATTCATGCGGCTAAACCCACTACACAATATATTTATCTCTGATTTTTCTTCATTCCAGGTTTAGGAGAGGAGAGGAGGAGATTGGATTTATACCCCGCCCTTCACTTGGTGTCTCAGAGCCTCTTACAAACTCCTTTTCCTTCCCCTCCCCACAACAGACACCCTGTGAGGTGGGTGGGGCTGAGAGAACTCTAACACAAACTGCTCTTTTTGAAGGACAGCTGTGCCAGAGCTTGTGACTGACCCAAGGTCACATCAGCAGGTGCAAGTGGAGGAGTGGGGAATCAAACCCGGTTCTCCCAGATTAGAGTCCACACACTTAACCACTACACCAAACTGGCTAGGAGAACTTCTAATAATTCCAGAATTTGTCCATGCATCTTTTCCTGCAAGATGTTTTGCAAGGGTCTGTGATTACTTGTTAAATTACTAGATTAGTTAAATAAAATGAGGGAACTGCAAGGACTCATTTACCCCAGTTTCCCCTCCCCCACTATTTCTTCTTTCCATTCCCTGGAAGCCACCAAGACATCTCCCTGCTCCCTTGTTTATTTATATTTTTATTTACCTCATTTATAGCCTGCTTTTCTCCCCAATTGGGACCCAAAAGCGCTTACGTTGTTCTCTTCTCCATCCAAAACTGGGTTTTATTTTTTAAGAAAAAAGTACATAAAGACAAAAATATTATAACAGTGTTGGCAAATCTACATATAAATTTCTATAAAAGGTTTCCAAATATCTATAAATAAGTCCTTATGCAATTGTCATTGTGCACCATTGTTCTCTAGCTGCAGAAATTGCAGGGGGAATGGGATCCACTCTAGCATAAGTAGACCCTAGTGCATTATACTTAGAGTGGAGCACCACCAAACAAGAAGCCTCCAAAAGAGCTTAAGGTGGATAGTCCAACTGCAAGAAGCAATCTCCTTAATTAGTACAAGTTAACACGTATGCCTGATGATAAAAATTAAGATCAGGGAAACAAAAACCTTCTTCATAGAGTGGAAACTGCATCCTCTTTAAAGAAATCTGAGGTGGTAAGGAACCCCACATAAATATCTGATGAAAGTATTAATTCTATGAATACATCTGAATTATATACAGAAAGGAACTTCATGTAAAATATGTATCCTATGCATAATATTCATTTTGAGTGTATTTACTTTGCCCCATAAAAACAAGTTTAAAGTTGCCCATCTGTCCAGATCCAAAGATATATCAGCAATTAGCTCGTTAAAATTTAGAATAATCATTTGCATAATATCTCTAGGAATCAGTATTCTAAGATACGTAATGACATCTGGGCACCACTGAAAATGTCCATACACAAATATACTCTGTGATATATTGTCTCCCACTGGTGTCAACTCTGATTTTGTCCAATTAATCAAATATCCAGACAAGTCTCCAAAGGTATTAATCTTATTCATAAACATAGGAAAGAAAGACTGAGGTTCCAAAATCACTAAAAATGATAATCTGCATAAAGAATAATTTTAGATTCCAAAGAGTTATGTACAAAAACTATGAATATTATTATTTTGTCTAATGCAAGTCAGAGGTTCCAGATATAAATCAATAATGCGAGGATAAAAAGGACTACCTTGTCTAGTACCCTGCTCAAGAAGGAATGATGCAGAAAATATGCCATTAGTTGGCACCCTGTATTTGGGAGATGAATAAAGGATTTTAATCTACTTCAAAAATTCATGGACAAAACCGTATAGCAAAGATAGATCTCCAGCATATTTTGTCAAAAGCTTTTTCAGCATCAATTGAGAAAACAGCAGCCTGATCAAATCTCTAAATATTTAAAGCAATCAGATCTGTGGTCAATCTAAGATTCTTTCCTACCTTGTATAAATCCTACAGGTACCAAAGTTGTAACTGCTGTTTGAAGTATGTTAGCAAGAGTAGCAGTTAATATCTAAGCATCTACATTCATCGAAGAATTACGCTGAAAATTTGTACGCTGAGTATGGTCTTTACCAGGTTTTGGAATCATGGTAATAAAGTCATGTGCTAGATAGGCCCATTCTGCATCTGTCATTGGCTCCACTGTTTTACCAAACCCACATTGGAACAGAAATTCCCCTCTACATTGCATGCCACTTTCACTTTATTTGATTGTTAGATTTTATTATAGCCTCCACACTGCATGCTGGTTTCACTTTCTTTGATCTCTCAGTTTTATGGTACTGTCTACATAGTTTATGGACGTGACTCTGCAGTCAGTATGAAGTCGGCTGGGATATTTGAATGTGGTTTTCAGCCGCATCTTATTCTGTTCCAGTGTGGGTTTGGTAAAACAACAGAGCAACTGCTAGATGCAGAATGGGCCTATCTAGCACAGGCCGTGGCAAGCTATGCCTCCCTACTTCTATTGCATTCAGTTGGCACAGCCCTGCCTACCGGCTAGAAGAAGCAAAATGTTCCATTGTTTGTCCCACAGGGCATTTAGGATGGCTACCACAAGGAGGGATATGCCATCATTTCTGGTCCCCTACTCCTAGGGTTGCCAAGTGTTTTTTGAGCCACAGCGGGAGACTCCCGGCTGGCAGCTGGAGTGAGCATGTGCACCGCACGCACATCACCCGGAAGTGATGTGACGATGCCGGGCACGCTGGGGGCGGGGCCATGACCATCTAAGGGAAAACCATAGAGTTTTCCCTCGAATGACCGTGGCCCCACCCCCAGCATGCCCGGTGTGGTCACATCACTTCTGGGTGACATGCACGTCGGGGTGGGGTTCCCCCCGGGGCCCGATCTGGCGGCGGCGGGGAACAGGACTCTGGGGTGGGGGTTTCCCCGCCCCCCGGAGGGACTTGGCAAGCCTACCTAATCCTCTCCAAACCTGCCCTGCTTTATTTCCAAGATATACAAGCAAAGTTTTATTCATCGCTGATCATTTTACATCTGTGCAGGGAGAAACAAGGGACAAAAATGGGGGGGGGACTTAACCCTGAAACCTGGCATACAGAAACTAAAAAGATAAGTCTAACAGAATAGAGGGCCAACAATAAAAACTTAATTATACATATACATACATATATTTATTAACAAAGAATTAAAAAGCATATAAGGGCCCAATCACACCTCATGTAAAAATGCCAAAATTTAGCACACATGGGCCATTGGACTTGACCTGATGTGTTTTGGACTGTATAGGCCTTCTTCAGAGGTCAAACATGATGAGGAGCATATTGGCTTATATCACAGTACAATACAATCATATCATTATGTAACATAGATACAAGATGGACCAGTAAAGAATTGTTCCAAAGTGAAACAACTAGGCACAGAATAAAAGTATAAATGAGGCCTCCAAAGGTGCAATCACATGCCAAATGGTGTTTCACAGATAATTTCTGGTCCAGAAAGTGCCTTACGAAGATTGTATAGTCAAAGTGTCCTCAGTAAAATTGTCCTTAAGCAAAGAGCTCCATACAGGCTGAAATGCGTCAGGTCAAGTCCATTGGCCCTTGTGTGCTAAATTTTGGCATTTTTACATGAGGTGTGATGGGGCCCTTATATGCTTTTTAATTCTTTGTTAATAAATACATGTATCTTTTCATACTATATAATTAAGTTTTTATTGTTGGCCCTCTATTCTGTTAGACTTACCTTTTTAGGTTCTGTGTGCAGGGAGAAAGCCTCATTATCTGCCTCTATTCCTGTCCTTTCTGCAGCCAACCTATGCATGTTCCCTGGAATGCTGACTGGTTTGTAATACCTATCTATAAGTAGGTGAGCAATCTCTAGTCTTTGTGTCTCTATCCCCCCCCCAATCTGTCTTTTGTCTGCCAGCATTTGCAAACAAAGCTGTTGCCTCTGTTTACCACAGTACATACAGCCTGCCTGCTGTTGCCTATTTACCAAAAGGGGGGAAGGTACTACTTACATGCTATTTCCCTGTACTCTGTGTCTATCATGTTAGGTGACCCCAATTTGCATCACTGAATACAAGGAAAGCCTTTCCTGCCATGCCTTGCACGTGCACAATACCCAATAATGGAATAGGGTTGGGCAAGTAAGATCCATGTTTATATAGACCCAGAAAGCCCTGCCAAAACCAACAAGATGATGCAATGATACCAGCTGGGATAATCCTATGTGGTAGGAAGATGACCTAACTGTTCTAGTTGGATGCCACCCCTGTCGTGCACATATCTGCTCATCCATTACATTTACTCCAACAAAGGACTAGTTTATTTTCCCAGGTATGCCATCAAAAATATAAAGAGGGGGTCATCTTAAATTTATGTATCAGTAATGTGCAGTAAAAAAAATTGTTTGTGTATAACATTTTTCATCCTGCATTCAGTTCCTTTCAAATGAACACAGTATGTCTTCTCACAGTATGTCTCCTCACTGGTCCATTCCACAGCCCACACTGTGGCAAAATGGAACCTGACAACAAAGCCCCAGAATATCTGTCAGATAAGTCTTCTGCTTGATTGTAAACATCAGAAATAATTTTGTTTTGATTTAAACCATTCTCAACATAGTCCACAATTTAAATATTTTACAGTACATAAAGCAAGTAAAAGCACATATGCTTTATTAAATATGCTTCATATGATCATAAACTATCCACGTATACTGTGGTCTCCCAAATTCTATAGGTCATTTGTAAACTTTTTAAACTAGTCAATTTCAATCTCTTACACTTTGTTTTATTTACAAAAGTATTTTTTTATTTTTTCCGTCAGTTTCTTAGTTCTAAATTAATACTCTCAAATGAAGAAAATATTATCATTTTTTCTTGCTACAAAAACTACCGATGAGAAAAGCTGTTTCAGTATTTGAAGGAATTCTGGTTCCAGGTGCTAATGACTTTCACAGGCTTAATGGAATAATTTTGTTTAAAACATCAGCAGCAAACATGTATTGCTTGAATGGTTCACTTCTAGCCTTGAAATTTATTATGGCTGGCATGAACAATGATTAAAAATACCCATATCATGGCAGCAATATCTTCTTTAGCAGTTAGGCATCTACTGTTTATCTCAAAGTTGAAAACATGAGCAAGAAATGTGGTGGTGTTAATTCCTTATGCAATAAGGGGGGACTGCACCTATACAGAGTCAAAGCTGTGAAGAAAAAGTGATGCTGCAGTAGGAAGAAAATATTTTTATTGTGCTTCACTTAAAGATCACTACATGTTTTGCTCATTCCTTCACTGGAGGATCTAAAATAATATATAAAACCAGATTTAATTCCCCCTCCATAAATATATAATTACAGAGAATTAAAAATCGAAGACAGACAATTCAGTGCAAATTGAGCATGGCAAAATTAGTTTACAGGAGCTATACAATGTTCTAACCCATATATAATCCACGGGGGTTAAATGAGAGTCTAGATTTTTTTTTTAACAACTAGCCTTTTTCTGTTTAAAATGAAGATCTACATGTGGTTCCCAAAAAAATTGTGGGCCTTTTTTACTTTGCCAAAATCTTTTTCTATTTTTTTTCCATTGCAGTTTAACAACAGTGTAATAATGGTCAATTTACTTTTAAAGTTTGCATCATGGTATAACAAATAGTTATAATCTGGGAAAGATTGAAGGTCAAAGAAGACGGGGACGGCAAAGGATGAGATGGTCAGACCGTGTCATCGATGCAACGAACATGAAATTGAGCCAACTTCAGAGGATGGCGGAAGACAGGAGGGCCTGGCAGGAGCTGGTCCATGGGGTCGCAAAGAGTCGGACTCGACTGTGCGACTGAACAACAACAACAACAACATAACAAATAGTAAATTGTAAATAAATTGTAAGTAAAGAGTCTTTTAGCAGATGATAAAACTTTGAGACTTCAGTTCAATTCTTGTGAGTGCTTGTTTTTCTCTTTCTTTCTTGAATGCTGATGTGATAAGTGAGAAGGCTTTAAATTCACATCCACTAATACTTTCTTCATATCCACTATAGCTACATTTAAAAGCTCATTGAAGAATACACATTTGAAGAGCAAATTTGTGATGCACTAACCTCTTATATTCTTGATTGTCAAAATAATCATCAGTAGATTATGCTATAAATTTTCAATACATTTCCTAAATGGCTGTTATTTAACCCAGTTTAAGTTTCTTGTTTAATGTGTATTTTCTTATTCAAAAATTGTAATATTGTGAGCAGCAGCTCAGACTAACAGAATAATTTAAACAGTAATTTGTGCTTAATATATTGAAGCCCTCTCTTTTTTGCTATTGTAAAGTGGGTTATTTGCATGAGAACTCAAAACCAAAGGGGGAAACAAAAACTGTCAACCTAGGCTTTCTTCCTGAAAAGTACTGAGACTTAATAGTGATTTCAGCTCTCATACTTTATTTCCAGTGAAAAACAAAACAAGTTTACCCATCTTGCAGGCTTATATGTGCAACAATCCTACAGCCCAAACACACCCCCACACTAGTGATAGGCTATTTACAGTTCCATGGGCTCCTAGCCCGCTTGGGCCATTGTCTCTGAGAGAGAAGCTCAGGTGCTTCACATGACCGCATGGAGAGCTCGTCTCGCATGTGGCCGGAGATGGATACATTACACCCCTCCCCCCTTGGTCTGAAAGACACCCACACACAAAGTCCTGGAGATAAGTGGGCACTTTCCTTGCTCTAGTGGAGCGGCAAAGTTCGAGCGCACTGGCAGGAGCTGATGCCGATGCACTTGGCTGAGTGCTGGCTGGCGTCGGCTGTGGTGGATCGTTCTGCGTTGCTCCGCTAGGTGCGGCCACACTGTCTGTTGTCAGGGAGGGTGGATATAGGCTGGGCGCCATGTTGAGAGAAGCCGGAGGATCTGGTAGCAGAGAGGGAGTCACAGTCTCGGAGGGACCTGGTTCCTTGAAATCCTCTGGGTTGTAGGGCAGCACCCGCTGACGCAGCTGGTCGATGTGGCGGTGGAGTACCTGGCCATCCTCGCTGGAAACCTCGTACGATTGAGAACCCATGACACTCACCACCCGGGCTGGAATCCATGGCGGGCCCCACGCATAGTTCCTGGCATACACAGGATCCTCTGGGAAGAATCCCCTGGCCGCCTGCAGTGACTCGGTGTCCGGCTCTTCTTCCGGGGCTCGATCAGAGTGAAGATGATCCAGCCAAGTCATCAGGCGTAACTTGTAGTCCCAGTCCTTACTGTCCAGGCGGCGGAGCATGTCTTTGGCTGTCCAAACCATGTGCTCAGCCTGGCCATTGGTTGCAGGGTGGAAAGGGGCCGATCTGCCATGGCAGATCCTGTAATACTGGGGGAAGTCCTGAATGTAATGCCCAACCACTGGTGAATTTTCAACAGCATTATTCACTCTTGACCGGTGCTCCAGCACCGGAGTCCTAATTGCCCTAGTTGTCATCCCAACATATTTTAGCCCACATTGACAAACAGAAAGATAAATTGCATTTTTTGTAGAACAGGTTGCAGTAAAATTAAAATTATACATAATCCCTGTGTGTTTATCAGTATAACTACTACTTTCTACTATATCCTGACAAGCCTTGCAATGTCTACACCTTAGAAACCTTTTTTGGATTAATTGCAGCTGTGCTGCCCTTAAAGAAACCAGATATAACTAAAGCATTTCTCAGGTTTTTTCCTCTGCGTAAACCTATATATGGTGGCAACTGACAGCTTGGAATATGAGAAACTATATGCCAGTGTCTAAAGATTGATCTTCTAATTTGATTAGAAATGCTAGAATATTGAAAGCCACATGCAATTCTTCCTGTAGATTTTCTATTTTTATATTTCAATAACCCCTCCCTGGCTACATGCTCTGCCCAGGCTCTAGCCTGTTTGATCATCCTGAATGGATAACCTCTTTGCATGAATTGTTTCTCAAGTAAATCTGCTTCAGTAGCAAAATCTTGTGGAATGGATGAATTCCTTTTGGCCCGTATGAATTGTCCATAGGGTAAATTATGATGTAATTTATGTGGATGGAAGGATGTAAACTTTAATAAAGAATTTCTATCAATTACCTTGTGGTATGGCTTGACCATTAACATGCCCTGATGAACATATACAGTAGTGTCTAAAAAGTTGATAGACTGCTGACTGTAGTGTATATCAAACTTTATGCTGTCATGTAATGTATTGAGCCACTGATGAAACTGATTTAAGCATATATTGCCATATATCAATGGAATCACTGATCAGATAGGAAAACTTATGAAAAAGCACAACCTACAAACAATATTCAGACCCACCAGAAAAATACAACAGATGCTACGATCGGCAAAAGACAGAACAGCCCCCCCCCCTCACTTCTGCAGGAGTATACCGCATATGGGGCACATTGTTGTAAAAATAGTTAAAAGTATTTAAATTAGAGTATCAATGGATCTTGCTCTATTGGAAAGAAGATATTTCTTTTCTTTTAAAAACCTTTATTTCTAAGGGTAAAAGGTATACAGGGAACCTACAAAATAACAGAACATCTAACAGCTACATTTTCTACTGCTTACTTTTCAAAACATAGTCACACACTAAGACACAGATAATGGAGAATCTGTCCTTCTTCTCGACCCCTAGAAAGGAAGTCACCTGAAAACAAACAACTAATCAGTATCACAATAGAAGCTACTTTTCCTGGTCTAATTCCCCATTGGCTCAGTGCCAGGTATCCCTTCCAGGTCAGTCTAAACAATAGCAATACTAGGTAAACAAGTTAACCCTATAATGACTGGATTGTCAGACCTTGTAAATACATACATTTCCAACACACATACCCATGCCACAGCCCCTATTTTCAGGAAGGGAGTCCAAAGAACTGAGCCAAATTGAGGTAACCAGAAATGAAATTCTAGACCTACTGGGGAAATTAAAAACCGATAAGTCGCCAGGTCAGGAGAGTTCTTAGGGAACTTAGATGTGAGAGAGTTAATCTACTAACCCACATATGTAACCTATCACTAATTTCATCCACTGTACCAGAAGACTGGAGTAGCAGATGTGACACCAATATTTTAAAAGAGATCCTGAGGGGAACTAGGAAATTACAAGACAGTCAGCCTAATGTCTATCCCAGGCAAATGAGTAGAAACCGCAATCAGAGATAAAATTAGCACATAGAGGGGTGAAGTCTGCTGAGGGAAAGTCAGCATGGCTTCTGCAAAGGAAAGTCCTGCCTCATCAACCTTTTGGAGTTCTTTGAGAAAGTAAAACAAGCATGTAGACAACGGTGACCTGGTAGACATTATATACCTGGACTTTCAAAAGGATTTGGACAAGGTACCTCACAAAAGAGTCCTGAGTAAACTTAGCAGTCATGGGATAAGAGGACCGGTCCTCTTATGGATTAAAAATAGGTTAAATAACAGGAAGCAAAGAGTAGGACTCAAAGACAGTTCTCACAATGGAGGGAAGAAAGCAGTGGGGTCACACAAGGATCAGTATTGGGGCCAATACTATTTAATTTAATCATACATGGTCTGGAACTAGGGGTGAGTAGTTTAGTGGCCATGTTTGCAGATGACACCAAAGTATTCAGGAAGGTGAAAAACAAGGCTGACTGTGAAGAGATCCACAAGACCTCCACAGACTGAGTGAGTGGGCAACAGTGTGGCAAAGGAAGTTCAGTGTTGGTAAGTGTAAAGTGATGCACATTGGGACAAAAAATCCCCACTTCAGGTATAGACTAATGGGGTCTGAACTTGCAGAGTCTGAGAGGAGGAAAGATCTTGGGGTCCTACTGGACAGCTCAATGAAAGTGTCAACCCAGTGTGCTGCAGCAGTGAAAAAGGCAAACTGTATATTAGGGATTATTAGGAAAGAGACTGAGAATAAAATGGCCAATATTGTATTGCCCCTGTATAGCTTTATGGTGCAGCCTCATTTGGAATACTGTGTACAGTTCTTGTCACTGGATCTCCAAAAGGACATTGCAGAGCTGGAAAAAGTACAAAGAAGAACAGCCAAGATTATTAGGGGGTTGGAGCACCTTCCCTAGGAGGAAAGGCTGAAGAGTCTGGGACTTCTTCAGTTTAGAAAAGAGTTTAGAAAAGAGATGACTAAGGGGGAACATGACAGAGGTTTATAAAATTAAGCATGGGGTGGAGAGATTTAACAAAGAGAAGTTTTTCTTCTTCTCCCAAAATACTAGAACTTAAAGGCATCCAATGAAGCTTAAGGGCGGTAGGTTCAGGACAGACAGAATGAAATACTACTTTACACAGAGAGTGATAAAAATATGGAATTCATTTCCAGAGGATGTAGTAAAGGCCAAAGGAATAAAGAGTTTTTTAAAAGGGGATTAGATAGATTCACGGAGGATGTGTTGGAGTGTTTACAAATTCAGTCCCTGATGTCATAAAAGAGTTAACCTGTTTGTTTGTCTATGCTAATTGTATAGATAGGTAGGACCTATGGGTGTCGAGTAGAAGTTCCCACATTCCCTTGCATAATGAACTGACCTCTAGCCGGGTCATTGATCAGTTTGTAATTGGGAGATGTTGCTTGAGTTTTGTCATGTAGGCATTTTGGGCTTCCTTCCTTCCTTCCTTCCTTCCTTCCTTCCTTCCAAGATCAGATGAGAGCATCCATCTTGGTGCTAATAGTAATTAGCAAGATGTAGCTAGACAGACTGTTTTCTTGCTTTATTTCTCCATGGAACCCTCCCTAGTTTATTTAGTAAACTTTCTTTTAGCTAATTCACATGCGTGTGCTGTGTTATTATTTTTATGTTCCAACAATAAATCAATGGCTACTAGCCATGGTGTCTGAGGGGAACCTTCACATTCAGAGGCACTAAGCCTCTGAATCCCAGAACCAGGAGGCAACACTAGGGGAAGGCCCCAGCCTCTATGCCCTATTGTTGGCTGTCCATAGGAACTGGTTGGCCACTGTGTGAGACATGATGTTGGATTAGATGGACTATCGGTCTGATCCAGCAACATGTTCTTATGTTATGTTCTTAAATACTTTGCCCAGATGCTGGGATCTATGCTATGCTGGGATCCAAACTCCTTTGCTAATGGGCAGTAGGGAGGTTGGGGATGTGTCTGCTCCATCTAAGGTAACTGTCTTGTATTGTAACTTAGCTAGATTCATGTTTATGTTTCTTTCCTTTTTGCTAGGCCAGACAGCTATTTTCCATGTGTGCACTCTAGTTTAATCTGTAGCAATAAAGCTTTTTTTGTGTTTTAGAAAGCAGACTATGACTCAAATCCTACTCACACGCTGAAGATTGCTTTTATATGCTAAGGATATGCATGCATGGGGAAAGTTAAAGTAACTGGATGCTTTGTACTTGCTCAGAGGTAGCCTTACCAGGTTTCTTCAAGGCACTGGTTATATGTTGTCAGGTTTTATATCATAGGGTGGTGGCAATTAAGAGAAACATGCTTTTACATGCAGACAAAGATGCAATATGTATATGAGAACACATAGACCCAGGGTGGGTTTATTACTATCACCAGTTGAAGCCTGTTGTATGCAAGCCCTGCTTGTGGGCTTCCCTTTGGCATCTGAATGGCCTCTATTGAAAACAGGATGCTGGATGAGATGGATGATAGGTATGATCCTGAAATGGCTACTCTTTTGTTCTTATGTTGTAGTAGATTGTATGGGTTTCTTGATTTAGTGTTAGTGTTAATGGAATATAATTTGTATTGATTTGCAGTTTTAAACTACTTTGAAAATTTATATTAAAATGTGGTATGCAAACTTAAGAATTAGTAAATAAAATATTATAACTGACCAAAGAATGGTTTTATCATTAGCGATATCTATGGGCTCCTTCTGGTTTTCCTGTGCAATAAGGAAAGTAAAAGCTTCTCTGGACATTAAGCATATTTTACTAATTTGCCCCATAATGCATTGTAATAACAAGTCTTTTTACAGAGCCAAACAGACATCGAATACCCCAAACAATGTTGGAATTATGATTTTTCTGTGTCTGGTCTATGTTACACTTTTATAAACTATGAATTTTAAGGTTTTCATTTTATAAAGTGGAATGTATCTATTGTTGCTTTTAATAAGTGACTGCCTTTTGACCTACCTGAGTTATACCAGGTAGGAGAGACCAGGGAGACCAGCTGAGCTCTGAGCAGGAGCAGGAGAGAGAGCTGTGAGAGAGGTGAGTGGGTTTCTTTTACTTGCTTTCAGCTGAGAGAATTCAGCTAAGGATATTTTGTGGGAAAACTGTGTTTAGCAGTGTGTGGAAGCACTTAGAGTTCTTGCAGAGTCCTGGCTGATTGAGTGTGGGAGAGGAACGGGCATTATTTGACTGGGATTGCCTGTAATTGAGAGGAAGTGGAAGGGGCATTGTTTTGCCTGTGATTGAGTGCCTGGGTGAATTTGAATTTGAATAGCTGCTGCCTGACCTCTGCTGGGGGAGGCCTCTATTTAAGGAAACACCTTGGCAGAGGCACGAGCGCTCTTTGCCTGTGGCTCTTAGCCTAGGGACTCTTAGACTAGGGGCTCTGTAAGAAGCCCAAAAAGAGCCAGAAAGACAAGGCCCTAGGCTCTTTGTCTTTCCCGTAAAATAATTTGACTTGATAACAAAAACCACATAAATACCAAGGGTTTAAAAGGGGGATTATATTTATTTATTTTAAAAGAATTATGAAGCCAGAATGCCAGCAGGGGGTTGGGGGCTATCCAGTGTTTTGCACGGAGTGTCACATGTATGACTATCTGCCCACTGGGCAGAAGTCTTGGGTGTGTCCTCGGTGCAAGGAGCTCCTGGTTCTCAGGGAACGTGTGTGCTCCCTTGAGGCCAAGGTGGCTGACCTGGAGAAGCAGAGACAGTCAGCTAGGCACACAGAAAAGACTCTCGGGGACTTGTTAGCTACGTCCCACTCTGGATCTGGCAGCCCCGCTGCTGTCAGGGAGCATGAGGGTCTAGGGGAAACAGGGCACCGTGCTGAGGATAAGGGGAATGTGCCCTCAGAAGGGACCTCTTCCCCAGCTGGTGAGCGGCTCTCCTTTTGCACCAAGGAACCATCCCTGAGCAGGGTGGGAGGGGGGCTCTTGGTAGTGGGTGATTCGATCCTTAGGCAGGTAGACAGCTGGGTGGCGAACCCGCGTACTGACCGTATGGTGACTTGCCTGCCTGGTGCGAAGGTAGCGGACATTACGCGTGTTTTAGATAGGCTGGTAGATAGTGCTGGGGAGGAGCCAGTGGTCGTGGTGCATGTCGGCACCAACGATGTGGGGAAATGCAGTCGTGAGGTCCTGGAGGAGAAATTTAGGCTGCTGGGCAGGAAACTTAGGTCCAGGACCTCCAAGGTAGCCTTCTCAGAAGTGTTACCTGTTCCACGCGCAGGGCCGGAGAGACAGGCAGAGATCAGGAGTCTCAATGCGTGGATGAGACGATGGTGTAGGGGGGAAGGGTTCAGGTTTGTTAGGCACTGGGATACTTTTTGGAACAAGAGGGAGCTGTACAGGCGAGACGGTCTCCACTTGTCCCGAGAAGGAACCAGGCTGCTGGCACTTAAAATCAAAAAGGTGGCAGAGCAGCTTTTAAACTGAATATTGGGGGAAAGCCGACAGGAGATGAAAAGTCTCTGGTTCGGGTTGGCTCATCTGAGAGAGGTGAGGGGGTACCGGTTGCTTTTCTACAGGGAGGTGGATTGAAATTGTCCACAGAGGCCATGGCTGGTGACATGGACTGCCGGACAACGACTCGAGATAGCAAGAGGAAGGATGCAGGCTTAACTTGTAAGGGAAATTACAGCTGTTTCTATACAAATGCTAGAAGTGTCCGAGGTAAAATCGGGGAGTTGGAGTGCTTGGTGTCGGAGGGAAAAATAGACATTGTGGGTATTTCTGAAACTTGGTGGGATGAGGAAAATCAGTGGGACACAGTGATTCCCGGTTATATATTATATCGGAAGGATAGGGGGGGAAGGGTTGGAGGTGGGGTAGCTCTGTATGTCAGAGAGGGTATAAAGTCTAGAAAGATTGAGAGGCTAAGTGAATTGGATTCGCTTCTGGAAGTTCTATGGGTTGAAATAGGGGGGCCAAAAGGAAACTTAACACTGGGAGTTTGTTATCGCCCACCAGATCAAAAGATAGAGGAGGATTATAAAATGATGAATGCCTTAAAGATAGCAACTAGACAAAAACACTGTGTAATAATAGGTGATTTTAACTACCCACACATTGATTGGGTCAATATGTGTTCTAGCCGGGAAAAAGAGATTGAGTTTCTAGACACTCTAAATGACTGTGCTATGGAGCAGATGGTCACGGAACCTACCAGGGGAGAGGCGATCCTTGATTTGGTCCTAAGTAACACTCAAGACCTGGTGAGAGATGTAAAAGTGATTGCACCGCTTGGAAACAGTGATCATAATGTTGTTGAGTTCATCATTTGTACAAATAGAGAATTGGCCAAAAAGACTCACACAACCATTTTTAACTTTAAAAGGGGTAATTTCTCTGATATGAGGGGACACGTGGGGAGGAAACTGAAAGGAAAAGTAGAAAGGGTCAAAACAATTGGGGAAGCTTGGGATCTATTTAAAACTACGATCCTAGAAGCTCAAAAAATATATATTCCGCAGGTTAGGAAAGGCACAAACAGGTATAGGAAAAAGCCTGCATGGTTAACAAACAGAGTAATGGAGGCTGTAAAAAGTAAAAAGAATTCCTTTAAGCAGTGGAAAGCTAGTCACAGTGAGGCTGATAAAACGGAACACAGGCTATGGCAAATAAAATGCAAGTCTGAGGTCAGGCAGGCAAAAAGGGAATATGAGGAGCATATAGCAAAAAACGTAAAAACCAACAATAAAACTTTCTTCAAATACATTAGAAACAGGAAACCAGCCAGGGAGGCAGTGGGGCCCTTGGACGACCAAGGGGTAAAAGGAGTATTGAAGGATGATAGGGAAATGGCTGAGAAGCTAAATGCATTTTTTGCCTCCGTCTTCACTGTGGAAGATGAGAAGTGCTTGCCCACTCCAGAACCACTGATTTCAGGAGGGGTGTTGAAAGACCTGAGTCAGATTGAGGTGACGAGAGAGGAGGTCCTAAAACTGATAGACAACTTAAAAACTGAAAAATCACCAGGCCCAGATGGCATACATCCGAGAGTTCTGAAAGAACTCAAATGTGAACTTGTAGATCTCCTGACAAAGATATGTAATCTTTCCTTAAAATCTGCCTCCATTCCTGAGGATTGGAAGGTAGCTAATGTCACTCCCATCTTTAAAAAGGGTTCCAGAGGAGATCCGGGAAATTACAGGCCAGTCAGTCTGACGTCGATACCGGGTAAATTGGTGGAAACCATTATTAAGGAAAGAATTAGTAGGCACATAGATGAACAAAACCTATTGAGGCAGACTCAGCACGGTTTCTGTAAGGGAAGATCTTGTCTCACTAACCTGTTAGTGTTCTTTGAGGGGGTGAACAAACATGTGGACAAGGGGGATCCAATAGATATTATTTACCTTGACTTCCAGAAAGCTTTTGATAAAGTTCCTCATCAAAGGCTCCTAAGTAAGCTCAAAAATCATGGGATAGAAGGACAAGTCCTTTTATGGATCAAAAACTGGCTAGTTCATAGAAAACAGAGAGTGAGTGTAGGTGGGCAATTTTCTCAGTGGAGGGTGGTAAGCAGTGGGGTACCGCAGGGATCAGTACTTGGTCCACTGCTTTTTAACTTGTTCATTAATGATTTGGAGATGGGAGTAAGCAGTGAAGTGGCTAAATTTGCGGATGATACAAAGTTGTTCAGGGTGGTGAAAACCAGTGAGGATTGTGAGGCACTCCAAGGGGATCTGTCAAGGATGGGCGAGTGGGCGTCAACATGGCAAATGGGGTTCAATGTGGCCAAGTGCAAGGTGATGCACATTGGAGCCAAAAATCCTAAATATAAATACACATTGATGGGGTCTGAACTGGCAGAGACTGAGCAAGAGAGAGATCTTGGAGTTGTAGTGGATAACTCACTGAAAATGTCGAGACAGTGTGTGACTGCAATAAAGAAGGCCAATGCTATGCTGGGGATTATTAGGAAGGGTATTGAAAACAGATCAGCCAATATAATAATGCCCCTATATAAATCAATGGTGAGACCTCATTTGGAATACTGTGTGCAGTTCTGGGCACCACACCTTAAAAAGGATATTATAGCTTTGGAAAAAGTGCAGAAAAGGGCAACTCGAATGATAAAAGGGTTGGAACACTTTCCCTATGAGGAAAGGTTAAAGCGCTTAGGGCTCTTTAGCTTGGAGAAAAGACGACTGAGGGGTGACATGATCGAGGTTTATAAGATTATGCATGGGAAAGAGCAGGTAAAGAAAGAGGTACTTTTCTCCCTTTCTCACAATACAAGAACTCGTGGGCACTCCATGAAACTGCAGAGCGGTCGGGTTAGAACGGATAAAAGGAAGTACTTCTTCACCCAAAGAGTGATTAACACTTGGAATTCACTGCCACAGGAAGTGGTGGTGGCTACAAGCATGGACGGCTTCAAAAGGGAATTAGATAAGCATATGGAGCAGAGGTCCATCAGTGGCTATTAGCCACAAGGTATAGATAGGGACTCTGGGGCAAGTGATGCTCTGTCATCTTGGTGCTTGGGGGGGTCAACAGTGGGAGGGCTTCTAATGTCCTGGCCCCACTGGTGGACCTCCTGATGGCACTGGTATTTCTGGCCACTGTGTGACACAGAGTGTTGGACTGGATGGGCCTTTGGCCTGATCCAACATTGGCGTCTCTTATGTTCTTATGTTCTTATACTGTTGCTAGATATACTCTGGCCAAAGTTAAGACCAAATGACTTCAGAAAGTTAAACTCATGCTTAAAATATTTCTATACAATGGTCTTAAAACATACTCGACTTCAGCCAAATTGTATTCAAGATCTCTATTTTAATCATACTTCTAGCCTAGTTGCAAATTTTGTACTGCTATTAAGGTAACGGATGCATACTATAGATGTGGTCTTTTACTGTTTCCTACAGATGTATCTCACAACGCCTAGCCTGCTAATAAAAACTAAATTAGAGCTCTACAATGTGACCTCTGATGTGCAAATATTCCCAAGAATATTACTTGAGTGATCCATGGGTCCAGTTAATTCAAACAATCAATGTTATATTCTAAATTATTTAACAAGCTAGCTATAAATTCAAGGAAATTGTCTATTCCCAAGCCTACTTTGCCACTCTTATTCTCTATCTTTCATGCACACAGAGAGATTCATCCCGGCAAATCACTCTTACATTTAGGTCACTAGCTTTTATGGTGATCTGGGTCAATGCAAGATTTATGAAAAATTTGTCCTATATTCTTTTCTTTATCTACAGAACAGGGAACTGGAATACTGACCATGGAAATACTTTGCTTTGCAGATAACCACTTTTCCAACTGATTCTGGACCAATTCATACAATGTTTTTTGGGTTTATTTGAAGCCTTTAAATATTCCTTTCACAACTTCATAGAATCATAGAAGCACAGAGTTGGAAGGGGGTATACAGGCCATCTAGTCCAACCCCCTGCTCAATGCAGGATCAGCCTAGAGGATCCCTGACAAGTGTTCTTCCAGCCACTGCTTAAAGATTGCCAGTGAGGGGGAGCTCACCACCTCCCTAGGTAGCTGATTCCACTGTTGAACAACTCTTACTGTTAAAAGGTTTCCCCTAATATCCGGCTGGTACCTTCTCACCCATAATTTAAACCCATTATTGCAAGTCCTATCCTCTGCTGCCAACAGGAAGAGCTCCCTGCCCTCCTCTAAGTGACAGCCCTTCAAATACTTAAAGAGAGCAATCAAGTCTCCCCTTAACCTCATCTTCTCCAGACTGAACATTCCCAAGTCCCTCAGCCTTTCCTCATAGGGCTTGGTCTCCAGGCCCCTGACCGTCATTGCTACTCTCCTCTGTACCCGTTCCATTCTGTCCACATCCTTTTTGAAGTGAAGCCTCCAGAACAGCACACAATACTCCAGGTGTGGCCTGACCAATGCAGTGCACAGTGAGACCATGACCTCATGCGATTTGGATGTTATGCCTCTTAATTTGAATCATGATATCATAGTTTAATTTGAATCACAATATCACAGCTGGCCAGGTAGTGTATCCAGCCTCCAGGTAGCACCTGGAGTTCTTCCAGAATGTCAGCAAATCTCCAAGCAACAGAGATCAGTTCCCTTGGAGAAACTGGCAGCTTCAGAGGGTGAATCCTATAGCATTATACCCAACTGAGCGCCCTCCCCAAACCCTGCCTTCCCCAGGCTTCGCCCTCAAACCTCCAGGAATTTACCTATTGGGAGTTGGCAACATGATGGTCAGGTGAATTGGTGTTTCTTCATATGTCTGCCAGAATGTCTGTGACTGACAGTACACCTGTAAACTCCCTTGACTTCAATGGTTTGAGAAGGGTACATAGCTCTGCATCAGATTGCACTGTGATTGTTTCACTTTTTTATACACAGCTACACATGAGCAGGAATATAGAATGTGCATAAACACATAAATTCACATAACACATAACTGGCTGCCACACATTGGTTCAAAAAATTGGGTAGACATGGAAGAAGCCAACTCATTGTGAAAGGTAAACTTGGACTAGTGCTCTAAGCAAGTATCGTCTACCTGATATCCATACCTGGTACATAGTAAATATGTTACACTTATGATAATCTGTCTATTTTGTGAAGTAGAAGACAATGTGTTTATGAGTTCACATGGACATCTTCAGGTTGTTGGCCACTGAAAAATGCATTTAAAGGATACCTAGAAATCCTAAGGGCTGATATATATGCTGCCATATAGAAGCTGCTAGTAATAGCCATATCAATCAGCATAAAGCGTGAGACCAATCAGCATAAAGCATTAATCTCATAATCTGTGTTGAGAGTACCAGTGGCACCAGATGCTCCTGCTGCCAGGACTATGCTAAGAAGGAAACTAATCAGGCCAATCCACATTGCTGAGTTACTGGCCAATTTATGAAGCAGCTGCCCCACAGAAGTGTTCCCAGTGATTCTCCATATTGCCCTATCTGTGGATATTTATGAACAGGCAAGACAGATCTTTCTGCAAATCTGAGAAGAAAATCAGGTTTGCAGAAAAAGCTGAAGTCTTAAAAGGGGGGTAAACCCACCTCCAATAATAGAAGCAGTACCTGTACCTTTAAGAGTTCTCAGTGGCCATTTTAGTGGTTGCTAAGAACCACAACAATACTGCCAATCTTAAAACTTTTGTTTCTATCAGTAAAGGCAGGGGAAGAGGGAAGGGGCATAGCCCTTTCCAAGGCTAATTTTGTTTCCAGTCCATCCCTGCTTCCCTCTCTTTTGCCCCAGAGAACTCTCTGGAATGTGTCCTGAGCCCCAACACTCCAGGATGATTTGGCCATGCTCCATAATCGTGTTGCCAGCAGGCAGACTAAAAGACCATGGTGGTGCCAGATGGGGGGCCTGTTGGGCCTGGAACATGACCAGCCTCTAAACAGCATGGAACTACAGTGTTGTACCTGGTCGTGGGTGGGCTCTGTTTTTAAAAAACCCCGGGAGGATTTGGTCATGCCCTGTAATCATGTTTCCAGCAGGCACACTGAAAAGCCATGGTGGCTCATGACAGAGGACCCGTTGGGTCTGGAACTTACCCATTACAGCAGTGTGACCTGATCTCATACAAAGTCTCATACACAGTCAGGGTCCTGGACCTAGGTGGCCATAATCACATTGCCAGCAGGCAGACTGAAAGGCCATTCCTGCAGATGGGGGCCATGGGTCAGGAACATGACCAGCATCCATTAACAGTGTGAATCTATGGGTCGGCACGGCGATGGGCTGCATTCGGCTCGCTCCGAGCCGCCTGATCCTCTGCCGCTCTATTTGGAGCCTCCTGGTCCCTGGGAGGACTTCACCAGACATCCCAGAGAGAGGCCTGGAGCAGGGGGCTTTTGTTTTTGGCCCCTTCCATAGCGGCAATATGGGGGGGTGACCAATATTTGCCCCGAAGCTGGAGCGGCTTGTGGGATGAAATATGGCCACCATGTTCCATATAGCCACAGCCACCCTTTTTAAAATCTAATTACCAATGGATTATAATAACTACATCAATATAAGAGAAGAAATCCAAGGGGAAAAAACAACTGTGAGTACTTATAAGCTATGAGAAAAGAAGAGTGGAAGTGGAATTACCCTGAATTGAACTGTTTGGAATGGAAAGATATAGCAGCCAGAAAACATATTGGAGAAGACGGACTGTTTTTTGTAAGTTTATTTTTCCAACAGGGGAACTTTTGTGTCATTCTTGGGTGAGTCTACCTAAGTGATATCAGAGGGAATTAAAAGAGTCTTTGAACTGGAATTATTATTGATTAATCTCAACTGGATAACTAAAATGGCGTCCACTATAGGAGAGGAGGAAGAGGAGATAGATGAAAGTGTTTTGGTAGGAGACTTATCGATAGAACAATTTATGAAAATATTGAGAGAAGGAATTAAGAAGGGAATAGAAGATGCTTGTGTAAACTTATTGGGTAAAGCTAATTACAACTTGAATCAGAACATAAGGAGAAGTCGGAACGATCTACTCAGAGTGTAAAGGAAAGCTTCAGGTGTTTGCAAAGAAAGGACTATGTGGAGACTTTTTCTCCTTCTCCCCCACCAACTCAAATATTGAGAAAGAAGGCAACAAACATGAAAAATGTAAGGAGGGCAGTACCAAAATAGTGTGTGCAGAATAAACATTTTAAAAGAGAAAAAGGCTGGAAAGAGAGAAGGCAGCGTGAGTGGAAATTTAAAGGGGACATTACAACAATGGAGCATGAGGTGCTGAGAGCTAATGGAAACAGCTTGGAGAGAATTTACCACACATTCAAGGAGCGGAAGCATAGAGACCTGCTGTTACAGGGGAAAAGGTTGCAGATATATAGAAGGAGAATTAAGCTATATGGGAAGGATAATCTCTTTATTTTTGTGGACGCCTGCCCAGCTGGAAGAACATGATTTTGGAAAATTTGTTAAAAGTTATAGTAGTGAGAGATGTAAGGGTGAAAATAGAGGATGAAGATAATAAAAGGGTGTGTTAAATGTTAAAATAGTAAATAGTAAATAAATGTGGAGATGAAAGTTTAGTGGAATTAGGTGGGTGTTTGAATGAATGAATGTAGAAGACTTTGGAAATGTATTGAAAGAATGGTTAATTAAATTGATACTGACTATAATTAATTTATGACTAGTAAAAATAATAAGGTGTATGGGAGAATGAATGTAGAAGATTATGGAAATGTGTTGAAAAATGTTTAGTTAAGATGCACAAATTTTCAATGAATTGTTTGGTGAGGAAATAAAGTTGTAAATAATTAGTAAAAAATGAAAGGATGAAAGGAAAATCATAATAGCAAAATAATTGTATGGGGGGGGGAAGTACCCCAGAGTTAGGGATGTTAATACTAAAAAGTTTAAAAAGTTGAGAAAAAGATAAAATATATAAAAATAAAATAATTTTTTACAATATATGTTTATATTAGAAACAAGTACTCTATAGCTTATTGGATTAAATGAGATGTGTTAGAAATCAGTGTTAGTGAGGAATGGCTAGACGACTCCTGAGTAATGGATGGTTCGAGATAGTTAAAAGGAAGCTCCAGACGAGTGTCCCGGCTGTGGCTGGTGGGGTGACAGAGAAAAGGGGAAAATAGAGAGAGGCAAGCCATGTTTCTTTCCTTCTGCTTAGCTATAAGGCAGGGCTGTCTCAAGTCATCTTGCTGCCTCAAGTGGGTAGTATGGGAGGACAGCCTCATGGTAACAGGTATGGTTCCCTCCACCTCTGACTTATTTTTTTGGGGGGGAGGGGGGTGTTATGCAGTGGCAGCTGGATTCCAGTAAAGCAAAACGATTAGTCGTTTCCACAGCATACACAGGTAAAGACTGGGTGTTTTTTCCCTCTCTAGTATCATTGCCAGCCGGGTAAAAGAAATAACCAATTTTAGATTGTTTAGAAACTGGTAAAGGAGAAATCTCCTCCGAGTCTCTCTGACACTTTTCCGGAGGCATAATAAACACAGGCTTCAGTGCAAGTGAAAGTTAGTTAATTAGTTCTCCACAGTCATAAACAATGCTCCCTCTAAGCTGTGGAGTCTTGTGAGCAAAAGTTCTACTTTGTGAGCTCCCAACATTAAAGTTGTGAGCAAGCAATTTGGCTACTGCATAAGTTAGTTTGCTCTGGAGCAACGTTCCCTGAGCAGAGACAAAAATGTGTGAGCCAGAGGCTAAAAAACTGTGAGCTAGCTCACACTAACTCAGCTTAGAGGGAACACTGGTCATAAATCATTTCTTCACAAGCTTCACTCCCAAATTCCTCAAATAAGGATTCCACAGTTTTTGGTATCAAAATACACCAACGTCTACTTAGCAGTTAGCTGTAGCCATGCACAGTCAGCTGAGATAAAAGATATTATTCCAGGATGTATCATTAAATACCTTGTTTCCTGCATCGGTCGGACATATAGTTAAAAGCTGCTTTCAACAATTAAAACAGTTAAACAGATAGAGTACCGGAGAATAATCTTGGGTGTGGTTCATACATTGCCATCTTGGATTCCACTTACATATTTTATATATTTTACCTATGTATTTTACCTCAGGACACGTTCAGTGACTCCCAACAGCAACAGCAAACGGGTTAAAATGTTAGAGGCAAAGGCCAATCAGGCTGCATATGCAATGACCTCTGTGTTCCGACTGGCTATGGGGGGAGAGGAACAGCAAACTGTTTAGAATGTTGGAGGCAGGACTCAGGCAATGCAGCCAGTGGATAGGGACAGCTTCTGAGTGACACATCAGGGAGCCTATTGATTTGGGAGCATGTGGAATGTTCAGCAACGTGCCACCACCAACAGAAAATTATTATAGAGAGAGATGATCCTATAATCTCTACAGGAAATTTAGCAGCTGGGACAATTCGGTAGCATTATTAGCCAAAAAAAGGTGATGCTCAGTTAAAAATTATGTTGACCCCTGAAAGTAATGTTATTATAAACTATAATTACTTAGCAGTATTTTGGTTACATTTGAGCAATGTTGCATAGATATGCCTAGCAATCTGATGCAAGTCTTATTAATTCTAAATATATCAGTAAATAACATGAATTGCTAAAGCTACAGAGCATCCATTTTCATTTGTTTAGCATCTAAAATTGTAAATCATGATGATATCAAGTGTTCATCAATTTATAAACAAGTATCAAAGGAAAGAATTAAGCCAGATTTGATCACATGTGCATCCACATCATGACTAATACCTCTCAGAAGAAAACTATGGAAGTACCAAAGACCAAGGTCTAATTAATTACATAGATAATTTGCATGGGAAAGAACTGTGAAATTATTTCATCAATGTAGATGAGTTTTCTCAGTTCTCATCACAATAACATCAACATTATCTAATCAGCCAGCAGAGACACTGCTTTATAATCTAATAGTATGGCTGCCTATCTTGTATCTCACACTTTCGTCCAAACAACTGGTCACCTTGGGAACAAATGCTTGATGTACTGACAGACAGCAGCTATAGATGTTCTGTAAGTCTTATCACTGTAGCTCAGAATGGATCGTTTGTTTAGTGGTGAATTCAAGAAGACAAAGAAGCCAGCATATAAAAGGCAACGAGGTTCAGAAAAGTCAAGAGGCACTGCCAAAAATGTAAGCTTGTCCTGAGAAGGCTCTGGCTCAGAGAAAATGGACAGATGGTATATATCTTATCTAATATTTTAATGACTTGAGGATTGTGCACAGCAACATAAGAGGCTCTGCTGGACCTCAGAAAAACAGACAGGACAACCAGAACAGCCCCCAATGATCGTTGGCAAAACCACTATAAAATCAGAAGTGCCAAGAACTTCATTGTGGATGTGATTACGATCAAGCTTCTCTTTTACCTACAAATCATACCCACTAATGAGATTGTCTAGAAGGAATGAAACATCTTCCTGCGTGGGTTGCAATCTTTAACCTAAGGCTTAGGAGAGCTGGCTTGCAATGATCCAAACCATGAGAAAATTGAGTCTAGTAGCGGTGGTGATAGTGAGGAAAAAGTGAATATTTCCATGTGACCAATGTGGAGAAGTCCATTCCTAGGGCTTCCACCTAGCCTGCATGGTGATATTTCCAGTCCACTAACTTGGTGCAGTAGGTATGACATACACATACATACATAGTTTTATATTTTTTCTGTGTATCTTCATTTCCCAGGTGTCAGCATAACATCTTAGCAAGAGCATAAATACCAAGATAACTTTTAAAGTCCAAAAGGTTTTCCTAGGGCTCATATCTAATTTTAGACTGCTGATCTAGACAACTTTTGGCATATCTAGGATACAGACATCACCATATGATTAGACAGCTTAAAAGCTTTACCCAGCTGGACACAGTTTTGCTAGATTCTGACCATGTTTTGCCATGTTGTCATTTCCCATGTGTTCAAGGCTTACTCCATCAGATGTATTTTTAATGAAAGTTCTGCTCTTATTCTATGCATCTGGACTATTTTGATGTCTACATGCTTTTGCTGAACAAAACTCTTTGCATCCAGGTTCTTCCTCAGCACTTCTATAAAACTGCATCTGCTCCAATACACTGCCAGAATACTCACTATGCCTGATAACTAGCCTGTAAGTAACTGAAATGAACAGTTATGCGGAAACAATAATTTAAAGGAACTTATTCTGTAATAAAGAGCAAACGTCTAGATTTTCTTTTTGCTTGATAATAAAGATAATAAAAATGAAAAAGAACTGCATATTTAAAGTAAATGCCACTGGTGTGTATAACTGAGAAAAAAAGATTATATTTTAATTTATCAGAGCTATCTTACAGTTCCCATCCTTCACCTTAACACAGTCCATTTAACACATATAACTTCAAAAGGCAAGTCGTAAACTATATGGAAAAAAGTAAATGAAGGCAATAAAATGGAACTGGACAATTCTTTGATTCAAAAATTGGACTTAACAGTAAGCAGGGAATGCTGTTCAGCAAAAGAAGTATGAAAATTCCAACTATCATTTAGTTGCTTATTAATTGGTAAGCTGATTTTGAAAGTAAAATGAAAGTTAGATGTTTTATGTGCCTTCCATAAAATGTAATCAAGCTTCATTATTTTTCTCCCATAGCATTTTACTCTTTTCTAATTAAATATAATTACCATACTGTCAATGCCACAACTACTGCTAGAGTAGCTAATGCTACACACTCAGACAACTGCAGAAAGAAGAAGCTATCAGCAAACTGAGGAATATTTCAGCAGGTAACACTCAGTGCTTCTTGTCTAAGGAGACTGATGAGAAGCATGATGGTCATCACTAATCTTGATGATACACAATACTTTAATCATATTTTCCCTTTGTTTGTATATAAGAAGCATTTCATACCAGTTTATGTTGCTATGACAGAATGCAAAAAATAAAGCAAACGTTTATTTATTAAATGAAATATAAATACCTGAAATTTCCAAACCGGAAGTTCTTTGATTGTGAATGGGCACAAGAAGGAAGACAGGAGATATGGATAGGATAGGGGAAGGACTGTAGTTCAGTGGTAGAGCATCTGTTTGGCATACAGAAGGTCCCAGGTTCAATCCTTAACACCTATAGTTAAAAGGACCAGGCAGTAGGTGATATGGAAGACCTCTGCCTGAGACCCTGGATAATGGGCAAGGGGAAAGTGAAGTGCCTCCCACAAGTCCTTGCAGGTTCCTATTTGTATTTTCTTATTAGTCACTGGATATGCCGCTCAACCCCCTTATGGATCACTGCCTTGTCAAGGCAAGGGGGCTTGCATGGTTCGATGAAGCTGTGGGCTATGCCATGGAGGGCCAACCCAAGACAGACAGGCCACAGCAGAGAACTCAGACCAAGCGTGATCCCCTGGAGAAGGAAATGGCAACCCACTCCAGTATCCTTGCCAAGAAAACCCCATGGACAGTATCAAAAGGCTAAAAGATATGACGCCGGAAGATGAGCCCCTCAGGTCGGAAGGTGTCCAATATGCTACTGGGGAAGAGCAGAGGGCAAGTACAAGTAACCCCAGAAAGAGTGAACTGGCTGGGCCAAAGCCAAAAGGATGCTCAGTTGTTGATGTGTCTGATGGTGACCTCGAGCCATTTGCTGTATGCATCCACGAGTATAAAGAATATTTGACCCTGGAACGGCCCCGCAAAGCCCAAGTGGAGCCAAGACCAGGGCTTGTGCGAGGACTCCCAGGCTCTAGCGGGACCCCGGGGAGGCTCGGGCCGGGATTCTTGGCAGGGCTGACACCTCTTGACCCGGTCCTCAATGTCCCGATCCAGCCCTGGCCACCAGACATAACATCTGGCCAAGCTTTCATCTGGACCACCCCGGGATGTGTCTCGTGGAGTGCCGTGAGAAATCTTTCCCGTAAAGGGGCTGGAATCACCACTCTGCCTCCCCACATCATGCAGCCTTTGTGTGCCAACAGCTCATCCTTGCGGGATGCAAAGGCCGTGAAGTCCGCCCCCCTGGGGCCATAGGCCATCCCCTTCTCACCCAGTCCAAGACATGGCAAAGGATCTGTGGCAGTGCGGCGCGCCACTTCCTGAACGTGCACCGGTTGATCAAGAAGAGCCTCCAGAAGCATGACTTGATGAGCGGGAGTCAGGTCCAGATCCTTAGATGGCAGCGGGAGACGGCTCAAAGCGTCAGCATGTCCCATTGCTTTCCCAGGCCGATGGACGAGCGCATACGAGTATCCTGCCAAGAAAACAGACCAGCAGAGCACCCAAGGAGACGTCATCTGGGGGGTTTGGCCGAGGAGCGGTTTATGGTCCATCAGGATCGTGAATGGCCAACTCTACAAGTAATGGTGAAATTTTTCACCCCTGCCACAATAGCCAGTGCCTCCTTGTCAATCTGCACATAGTTATGCTCGGCAGATGACAAGGTGCGAGAGTAATAAGCAACCGGAACCTCCCGGCCATCCAGTAACTGGTGGCCCAAGACCGCCCTGACCCCGTATGGAGAGGCATTGCAGGCCTCATTGAAATGGGAGAGGACCGAGTTGGAGACAAGAAGGTCCTTTACCGCCTGGAAAGCGGTGGCGTCCATGGCAAACCCCAAGAACTCCACCTTGGGAACCCCGAGCAAGCATTTCTCTCGCTTGACCTTCAGGCCGGCCATGTCGAAATGCTGGAGCACCGCCCGCAGCCGGTCAGCAAAGGTTGAGGCATCCGGGGCCGTGATGAGCATGTCATCTAGAAATGGCTGCACTCCTGGAATACCTTTTAACAAAGTGTCCATAAACGATTGAAAAATTCCCGTTGCGCCCGATACCCCAAACTGGAGCCTATGTACTTTGAAAGCCCCCTTGTGCATTGCTATCGTTTGGGCTTTTGCCATGGCAGCATCCACCGGCAGTTGCTGGTAGGCCTGGGCCAAGTCCAGCTTGCCAAAAACCCGAGCCCCCGCCAGTGCGGCGAACACATGGCTGACCACCGGTACCGGATAAGCGTGGTCTTGGAGGGCTTTGTTCAGAGTGCCCTTATAGTCCACACAAATCCGCACATCACCATTTGGCTTGACTGGGGTGACTATCGGGGTCTCCCACCATGTGGAAGCGATGGGCTCTAACACCCCCTGGGCAACCAAGCGATCAAACTCTGCCTCGATCTTTGGCTGCATCACAATAGAAGGGTGTCTGGCCTTAACCCAGATGGGGTGGATAGCTGGGTCAAGGTTGAGGGAAATGGGGGCTCCTGTGCAGTGGCCGAGTGTGCCATCGAAAACCCTGGGGAACTCGTTGCACACAGCCACAAAGTCCTCAGCCCGGAGCTGATTCACCCCTGCGATCGTCAATCCCAGGGGTCCAAACCAAGAAAGTCCCAGCAGACTGGAGAGCCTCCCCACCACCACCAGCAAGTCCAATTTTCCATGGAAGTCCTGGAATTGCACCGTAAACTTGCCCCAGCCCTGAACTGCCACAGGGTTTTTGTTAAAGTCCCGTAACTTAAACCCCTGTGACTTTCACAGGGAGGGAATTCTACAGTTCAGGTTCCATGATGAAAAAGGTGCTTTCTTAGGTTGCCACCCCTCTTGCTTAAGAGGGTGGAAGCATGTAAATCAGGGCCCCTGAAGATGACCATAATCAGAGGTCATTTCAGGGGGGATCGTGGGGGATCGCAGTTCCCCCGGGTGAGGTACAGGGGCGGGGCACATGACGAAGCCCTGCCCCCTGCTTCCGGCTGCCCCGCTTCCGGCCCTCATTCAGCCAGGAGGAGGCAGGAGAAGAGGGAGGGTAAGTTGCTTCCTCCCTGCCTCTCCCCACCCCTGCCTGCCTGGGGCCAGGGAGGCCCTTCGCGGGGCTTCCTTGCACTCCCGCCGGCCTTGCAGGTCCATGGGACCGTTGGGGGCGGGGTGTGTGGCCTTATGACACACTTCCAGTGATGTCAGGGGGTGTGGCATATGCTAATGAGTTATGCTAATGAGTTCCCCTAGCTCTTTTTCTACGAAACGACCCCTGACCATAATGGTTGTGTGGGTTCATATGGGAGCAGGCTGTGGGATGACATATGCTGAGGAGACTCAGGTTACCTCTAAATAAATAATAATAACAACAGGGTATGGAGGCCAAGGCTGATGTTACCTCCTAGTACCGATGTTCAGGGGTATACTGTCCAATGACTTCATTAGATTTCCTTAGTTCCACTATTTAGTTTCAGTCCCTTTCTTAATAATTCTGAGCACTGAGTTTGCCTTTTTTACAGCTGCAGCACATTGGGTTGATGTATTTATTTAGCTATCCACTCTGCCCCCAAGGTCTCTTTTTCTGTCAGTCTCAGAAAGTTCAGACCCCAATAGCATATACTTAATTTTGGGACTTTTTGTTCCAATGTGCATCACCTTACATTGACCTTCATCAAAATTCTTTTGAGACATTATAATAATTAATTATTATCATATGGCATTATTTGTAGAATAGCCAGAAGATCCTAAAATAATCTGGCAGCCAGAAGTTCTAGCTCTTTAGCGTTATGCACCACTAGGTGGTGAGCTAGACTTGTTTTTAAGGCAAGAGATGTTTCAGAGATGGTTTGCCATTGCCTGCCTCTGTATCATGCCCCTGGTATTCCTTGGAGGTTGCCCATCCAAATACTAGCTAAGGCTGACCCTGCTTAGCTTCCAAGACCAGATGGGATCAGGCTAGCCTGGGCTATCCAGGTCAGGGCTTTTGCCACATGGTTTGTATTGATTGGATTTGTAGAGAACCTCCTGGAACTCTTCACAGCCTTTGTTGTAAACCATCCTGAATAATTTTCACTAACATATAATAATTTTCATATTTATTGTGTGTGTGTGAAACATGATAACTTTTACTAATATATCACATTTCACCAGCTTACCCCCAAGATACAACAGCATGGGACTTAGACCTAAACTAGACATGGCAGTGTCCTCATGGCTGTCATGGAGATGCCACTTCCACTTTAAAGTCATTTAAAATGCCTTAATAGTCTAATCATGATCAGTTCACAGCACGGCGGGCTGAGGCACTCTTCTCTACCCACCCCATGGCTTTTCAAGATCTGAAATACACCCCTTCCAACTGTTTCAGGAACTGAAAAGATGTGGTGGGGGGGGACAAGAGAGCCAAACTGTGGGTCAGGATCAGGCATTCACAGCATTGTTAAATGACTTTAAAATGGCAGCTGTGTCTTCATGGCAGCCACACGGATGTTGTCATATCTAGTGTGGCTCTTAGTTGCTAGATTAAGAAAAAGAAGAAGAAGAAGAGATTGGATTTATACCCCGCCCTCCACTACCCAAAGGTGTCTCAGAGCGGCTTACAAACTCCTTTCCCTTCCCCTCCCCACAACAGACACCCTGTGAGGTAGGTGGGGCTGAGAGAGCTCTTGACAGAAACTGCTCTTTTTCAAGGACAGCTGTGCCAGAGCTACGGCTTGCCCAAGGTCATCCAGCCTGGTGCAAGTGGAGGAGTAGAGAATCAAACCCGGTTCTCCCAGAGAACCACTACACCAAACTGGATTAAGCAGTTTACAGACTGGTTTTCAGATTATGCCCTCAATAGACTATTTGGCATTTTTGTTACCTTTTCACTGCAAACTCAGAAACACACAAAACCATAGAATATTTGCTATTGTTCAGTGTCAAATACTTTTGGAAATTGCTTAACTGACAGATTCTTTGGGAATTCTTTTTGTTTTTGATCATTATAATTTCTGTCATTAGTAGGACAGACAAATTATCAATGATATATTTATGCTACTGTTGCTTTCTGCTGGCAGACAAACTATTGGTTCAACATTCTTGAATGACAATATGTATAGAATATGTTGTTGTTTGCCATCTGGTTGTTTACACTGAGGGCTGCATAAATTATGAAGTTTTCAAATGTAGCCATCACTTTGCTTGTAAGAAGGAAACTGCATGGATGCAGGGGATTAGGTTGTTGGTGTTTGGATAATATTTTCCACTGTGGGGGGGAAAAGTTTTACTTTGATAAAAGCACTTCACTTGTATGTCAAATGCATGTATTCTAAGAGTACCTAAATTTGTATTTTCCAAAAGCTTGATCTGTTCAAAATGACTGAGATTTTTCCAAAATGCCCCCAGTGTCCCCAAAATGGAAATGAATGTTTTTAGGAAAGAAACGTCAGTAGAGTATAATAAATCATATAATTACCACAGCCTCTTAAATTTGACAAAATGAAGTCTTGAAGCATCATTTCAGTCACTGCATCTTAATTATGCCCTTGGTATCTTGTTACTTCTACAGGTCTCTGACTCATGAGAATACAAATCCTAGTCTTGAAATGTTTTGATTTAAATAAAAATTAAATTTACATTATTTAGTTGGAGCAAAGAATGTGTTTTTTGTTTGCATGGAAGTACTTTCTGCCCTTGTATATACTTAGTAATTATAAAGATACATTAATGTATAACTTGTGATTAAGAAATAAATAATATTTAATTGTTCAATATGTGTGTGCAGATGGCACATTATGAATGCACAGCTTACTGCTGATTTCTGAGCAGTAAGCCTTTACGCTTGACTTCAGATTCTGTGCCCACCTTACACACCATTCTTTTTCCTCCGGTGTATTTATTCTGTAGCTACAATTTTAAAAACACACTTTTCTAAATCGGAGTGGAACATCACTTGTGATGTGTAGGGGTGGTGTCCAAAGTTTTTTAAAAAAATCTATACAATTGCCCAATTGCAGTTGTGCAGTAGCATCCAGTTAGTGCAGTTGCCCAGTTTTGCCTCCAGCCATTCATCTCTTCTCCCCCCTCATTTTTACTCTTACTGGTTTTGGTCCCAGAGGCATTGGAATAACCTGTTTTAAAGGTATTTTAGACTGGAACTGTACATTATGTGGTTATGTTTATTTTTTCCCTTGACTTATTTTTTTCCTAACCAACAACAGATTAATATGGCTGTATTCAAGCCTAAATTATCTTGGGGAAATGGATAGGAGCTGTTTAGTCCCAGGGATAGACTGGGAAGTTAAAATGGCACAAAAGTAGAGTTGCATGGCCTGTCAACTGACTAGAGTTGGGGGATGAGGGATATGCAGGACACCATCACTAACGTCATAACATCACTTCTGAGGGAAACCCAGAAGTGACATATCCTAGAGAGGTGTGACATCACTTCCCAGTTTCCTCCGAAAGTGACATCCTGCCATTGAACCAATGGTTATTTTTAATATTTATGTTTGGAAACAAGAGCTGAGGGGTAGGGCATTCCCCCCACCCCTATCAAAAGATGTCACCCTGCTCTGAAGCAGCCAAGCTTAGTGGCCCTTGTGGTGGTATTGTTGCATGCTGTTGCATGGCCATTCGATACAGCAGACCAACAATGGGCTCACCCATCGCCTCCACCCACAAAGTGGCAGCAGTGCAGGAAGAAGTGCAGGATAGGTGAACTGACACCTATCATCATGGCCACTGAAACATCCAGGCCCAGTGGCATCTGTGAGACACAAATAGAGTTGCTGAGGCTCAGCTATGCCTATGCTTTGCTGCCAGTGGTCCGCTGCAGACAAGAGGGGCATTTCCCTGTAACTTAGATGATCAGTCTGCCCCTGCTTAGTCCCTTCTACTACAGTGTTTTTTTCTTCCTAACCCCTTAACTCTGGCAATTTATCTGCTCAAACTGTTCTAATCTTATTTTTCACATAGAGTAAGGGTACATATTTTCTCAGCCGTGGAAAGTCAAGTGGGTTAAGCAGTTCAGTTTGCTGTCACCTCCTCATCCCCCCACACACATATAGATCTCACCTTCAGGACTGCAGGCTCTCAAGACTGCATTTCATTTTAAACACTGGAGGGAGAAAAATACAAATCCCTAAAGGTCTTGTATAGTTTCAGCCTTAGGCTGGAGTACAAGATCTGATCCTTGCTAAGAGGTGCCAACATATGAGCAGTTTGTTTATACAAGGTGTGGTTAGTCTATTCTAATTTTAGGGGGAGCTGTAGTCTATGCTTTTTCCTAGGGATGGGCACAAATCACAAAAATGCAGTTCTGTTCAGTTTGTGGTTTGTGGGCAAACCACAAACTGAACCACGAACCCCACAAATCCAATCGGCTCACGTACAGGTTCTTGTCCAAAACAGCTGAGCCATGTGGGGGTGACCTGCTGGGTGCAACTCAGCTGTTTAAAGGGGCTTTCTTGGGCAGTGCTGCCTGCTCAAAAAGGCCCCTTTAAAATGCTGATCCACGGGAGCTGGCTGACTCCACAGCTCAGGTGGTTCCAATCTAAACAGTTGAGCCATGGAGGCAGCCTGCTCAGGGCTACTCAGCTGTTTAAAGGGGCTTTCTTGGGCACCTAGCTCCAGGGGCTGGCTGCCCAAGAAAGCCCCTTTAAACAGCTGAGGAGTGCTGAGTAGTTTGCTTCCTGGGGCTCAGCTGTTTCCCATCTAAACAACTGAGCCGAAGGGCAGCCTGCTTGGCGTAGCTCAGCAATTTAATGGTGCTTTCCTGGGCAGCTAGTCCCAGGGGCTGCCTGCCTAAAAAAGCCCCTTTAAACAGCTGAACCACACCAAGCAGTCTGCTCCCCAGGGCTCAGCTGTTTAAAAAGATTTTCTTGTGCAGCCAACCCCTTTAAACAGCTGACCCACAGGACCAGGCTGCCCCCATGGCTCATCAGTTCCCAATCTAAACAGCAGAGTTGTTTAAAGGGGCTTTCTTGGGCAGCTAGCCCCAGGGGCTAGCCAACCAAGAAAGCCCTTTAAGCAGCTGAGCTGTGGGAACAGGCTGCCCCCATGGGTCAGCTGTTTCCCATCTACTAGCTGGGTCATGGGGGCAGACTGTTGGGCACCATTCAGCTGTTTAAAGGAACTTTCTTCAGCCACCAGCATTGCCCAAGAAAGCCCCTTTAAACAGGTGAGCCACCCAGACCAAATGCTCTGAACCATTTAATCACCTGTTTTCTGCTCCCCATGACTTTTCATGAGGAGCAGAAAGCAGTGGTTTAAATGGCTCCCAGCCACTTATACCAAACACCTGAGTGGCAGGGAGCTCCCCACTGCCCAACTGTTTTTCATGAAGAGCAGAATGCAGCTGTGTAAACCCCTGTTTTCTGCCCTTCATGAACTGCCATGAACTGCATCAAAATTTGTGAAAGTTCATGGCAGTTCTTCAGTTCATGAACATTGCTTCACAAACCACATAGCGGAAAAATCCACGATAAAATTAAGTTTGTCAGCTAGTTTGTGCTCATCCCTACTTTTTACTGTTCAGAACATGCTTCTAGTGTTTTCCCTTCCATCTGTTGTGTTTCTTATATCTATGTAAGGAACACAACCTGAGTCTACAGTTGCTACGCAGAGGCAGACAATGGCAAACCACCTTTGAACGTCTCTTACCTTGAAAATTCTATGGGATTGTGATAAGTTTACTGCAACTTGATGGCACTTTCCACCACCAATATATCCTGGAATATATACTAGAAGGTCTATAGTTAGTTAATATTTCTTGAAGTCCTGTTGCTGCTGTAAACTATGTTGAATGTAGCTGTTTATGTGTGGAACTAGTGTGTTTCTCCAGCTCTGATAACATGGCAAGGATCAGAAGGCATACTCTAATGCAAATACTTCTGCATTCTTAATAGGTTAGCAGGAGCTTCTGTACCTCAAATCCATTATATACCCCCCTCCCACAAGTACCCTACCAGAAGCATTGTTCTGTTGCTCAGGTCTGCTTTCCTTTCTTGAGATGAAAGCTGCTATTGTCATCATCCAAATTCTTGTCAATCACACGCAACATCTTCCATGAATGGATATTTCTGCAGTGTTTCAAAAATGTATCATGTACCACTACATTTTGAATATTTAAAAGCTGGATTTGGAAATACAAGACTGGAAGGCTATGAATACCCAGATCAGTTGCCTTTTAAAAATTCATCATTGCTGCAAAGGAGCTCTGTTGCAAATGATAAGGTTACTCCAGAAATTCTCAAATGTTGCTTCTGATGAGAAAGCAAGCAGCAATGAAACCAAAGGAAGACAATAATGGACTGTACCCATGTAGCCGGAGGCCCCATAGAACTCCAGACTTTAATTACTGTAAGGCTTACCCAAGATTATACTGTTTGATAGTCAAAGATCCCTTATTAGAATTTTAATGGCAGGCATTTAAACCTGGGAATTAATATTCCTCCTTTCCATCTACTTGTGGAACTAAGAAAGCCTGGTGGCAAACAGATTGAATTGCCATATGGACCATTCTGGAACCAAATGACCTTATGCTCTTTTCTGCATCATTATTTGCTGGAGCCAGCTAGGAAAAACTGCATTTATATTAGGCTTGCTGGTGTTTTCATATGCAGTCATTTAGCTTTGATTTATATATCTTGGCATAATTTTTTTTTAAAAAAGAAATTCTTGAGATCTGTTCACAAAGCTGCAAAGGGGGGGCAAGAAGAGTTTCGTATAATGGACATTAATAACTGAGAATTAAGTAATATTTATTACTAATTTGTTATCATCAATAAGGCTGTTTGAGGGTTGTCAACTTTGTATTCACCCGGAGGAGGCGGGGAGATGGTGTAGCGAGGTGGTTTGAGAATCTAGGGCTCTAGATCTCACCAACCTTTGGAGTCATTTTAGGGTACTGTCTTGACATTTCTGGACTCCTCCAGATTTGACAAGGGTCCACCAGTTTCTCGGGAGTAGGAAACTGGTAGCAGAAGACTTAAACTGAGCTCCCTGTTTGTGGTGACAGCAGGTAAAGATTTCAGTTTGTCTTGAAGCAGAAGCTCCGAAAGGACCAGTCATGGCAGTTTGTGGCTGGAAAGCTACATTCAAGCCCCAAACAAGAGCCTCCATACCTCGCCACAAATCATTTTGGCGAAGACTCCATAAGCAACCTTATCTTCTACTTTAATCGTTAAGCTAGTAAACAGACACTTGATTGTCCCTATAAATCTGTTCCAGAGGCAAAGGGAAGGGTAAAACTCTCACGTCGGGTGGCTAGGCAAAGTCTTGGAAATTATATTACATCAAACACGAAGGGGTAAACAACACTGAAATGTTCTACCTGCTATTTGGAAAATATTGTTACAGAAACCTATTTCACTCTTAAAGAACTTTGATGGAACTATTGAAAGTGAAACAGGCTAAAAGTTAAGCCAAAATGGTGCTGAGCAGCAGTTTCTTTGTCTGTGTCTTTCTTTGCGCAATTATGCAGTGAATGTTATGTCTGTTAAGGAGCGAGATGGCTCTTGCAGCTCCATTTGAGACGAAGGATTCTAGGACAGATGAAAATATACAACTGTTCTCAGATGACCGATGGGACTGTTTAAAAAGCCAATTGATGGGGAAAAAATCACAAATGCTGTTATGGAAGTCCTGGGAGAGTATTAGGATTATTTTGAAGAAGAGATTACAGAGACACAAAATCAGATGACATCAGTTTCTACACAGGAGGGAAAATGACAGGACCTGTTTCAACACTCAATAGCTACAATAAGAGACTTTTTTAGCCACTGCTTTGATGAGTTGATTGGACATAATATGGACAATGTAGGCTGTTTGTTTTTGTACACAAACAGGCCAGAAGAGAATGAGACATTCAAAAATCAAAGACACAAAAGAACAACGATTTTGATGAGACATTTTCAAAGAAAGCAAGAGAAATTTAAATTCTATAAACAAGTGGAAGTAGCACTCTCTGACAGTCAGCATGGCTTTATTAGCGGAAGAGATAAAGATATCCAAAACTGGAACTTTTAAGCTGATGAGATCTGTTTATTTACTGTGTGCCTTGAACCTGATTTACATGACTATTTGATATCCAAATGATTTATGAATATAATCTGAAGCAAAGTATTTTAATTCTTACATTGTCTTGACTGTTTAATGAAAGCTAAAGATATGGGCAGTCTGAAATTTTAAAGA
>NW_015162520.1:88727-118867 GCF_001447785.1 Gekko japonicus | reverse complement strand
GGCGGCTTCGAGGCCGGTCTTCCCCCCCTGCCCGCCCTGCCTGTTTGCCTGCCCGCCGGGTCCGGGGAGGAGGCGGTGGCGGCAGCGAGGCCTCTCTTCCCCGCCCGCCGGCTGGCCGGCTCCGGGGAGGAGGAGGCGGCGGCGGCAGCGAGGCCTCTCTCCCGCCCGCCCGCCGGCTGGCTGGCTCCGGGGAGGCGGCGGCGGCGGCAGCGAGGCCTGTCTTCCCCGCACGCACGCACGCCGACTCCGAGGAGGAGGAGGAGGCAGCGGAGGCGGCAGTGTTCGCAGAGCGCAGGAGACGCTCTTGCACTTTCGGGGGGATTTAAACTTCCCCCCGAAAAATTTTTTAAATTTTTTTATTTTTGTGCACATATGGGGACTGGCCCACGTGTGCACAAACCTCCCCCGGCCCCCCCAGGTGCCCCCGAAGTGCAGATTTAGATATCTGCACTCCGGGGGCAACTTCAGCATTAGTATAAGGATTATGTTTAGATCTGCTAGTTAATGGGAATTTGAAAACTAACAGTGCCAAAAATGTGAAAGAATGTCTAAAAGGACTAGATTAAGTTAGAAGAAATATATGCCTTTTTTAACATAGTTAAATTGCTAAATTATGCCTGTTCCCTCTCATTATCTCTATTGATATAAAATAGCTTAATAATAGTTTAGCATAGATAAAATGAAATATAGCAGATAGAATATTGATGAACTGGTTTCATAATGGGAATAGATTCTTGGTCTAATAGTGTATGTTACTGATTACAAATTAAAATAAGGAGGTTATGTAAAACCACAGCTGTTTAAAGGGGCTTTTTTAGGCAGGCAGCCCCTGGGACTAATGGGAATGTAGACGCAAATATGATGATTTGAAAGAGATATTTGGCTAGTTGTTTTAAAATGTATGGCTCTTTTTGATGTAACGTCAAAAATAATAAACTTTGCCCAACTGGGCAAGACAAAAAGCAACAACTTTGTATTCACCCAATTACAGTTTAATCAAGTCTAAACCTATTGAAAGTTAACAAATAGTATAGTAATTTCTATACAGAGAGGGAGGCACAAGAGCCTTAAGAAGATGGGTCTTGCAGCACAGGATAGCCGCTTGAGTTCACAAAAGAGACAAAAAATATAAGTACCAAATGCTAAATTAATTATTCTTAATCAGCACTGTTCTGAAACTGAGCTCTAAATGCATTTTTTCTAGAGTCCTTAGCCCACTCCTTTAGTTATAATCCTGAACTAAAGATAACTTAAGCACATGTAATTCAGTGGAATGCTGAGGGTTTGATCCAGGCCCAACATCATTTGGTAGGCATTTAGGGCTGTTAAAAATTGAGATAAATTCAACCAAAATTAAAAGGATCAGAATTAAAGTAATGTCATAATATAATAAGGTGTCTGGACCATCCATGCTAATCATTCCTTGTTCCTTTGGCCATTCTGCTGGATATTTTCCTTGTGTCCTGCTACATTATCAGTACCAGCATAAATTATAGTGATTGGAATGAGAAACTCTGGTACTAGATTATGGCAGGGATAGAAGGCAGTGATGGAGATAATTTCAGATGGTTGCCTCCATAGACTTTGGTATGGTGTACTTTTAAAACATGGATAAACAGATGTTCTTTCTAGTTCAGTGATACTCAGTAGACTGGAAACTGCATTATGGGCTCTTTGACATGCTACATGTCTTTTCCGGCACCATTCTCCACTCTGACACCCACCTTATATTCCAAGTAGACAAGGCCATTGCCCAATAGTACATGTGGTAGTCAGGAGGTTCACAGCCAGAGGGACTGGAGGGTGGATAAACTGTGGATTCCTCTGAGCTGGGGGAAGTAAACAAATGGAAGTAAAGAGCTAATCATCACCAATGACCCTCGCACTGTTCTTCACAGCCTCTGTACTCTCATCCCAGCACCCAGGTGGTTTTTCTTTGGCCACAGAGAAGACAGAGTAAACCATCATCACCAGCATTATGGCAATCATAAGGGCAAAGTGGTCCATAGTGTAGTAGTGGTGGTGGTTTTACTCCTTTTTCTCCACAGCCAGCTTTCTGTACTTTGGGAGGCTTGGAAATCTCATTCTCTTCCCCAACCTTCTGTACCTCATGCTGAGGAGAGAGCCCTCCCCTCAATCCAGATACACAAGGACTAGCTAGCTATGGTTCATCAGTGATGGGGAGAGACAATTCTACATGTGCAGAGGTATTTTGGTAATTTAAAAGGTTATAGTTATACATTTTATATTAATATTTATATTCTTATATGTGAATATGTTTGGTGGGTTGGTGTACAGGCCATACAGGAGTCATGTGGCTCTTTTGTTTGAAGGTAATCATAAATCTGGTTCTTCACAAACCTCAGAGTCAGCACCACTGCTCTAGTTTACATTTTACCTACTGTAACTATATGAGCTTATGTTTGTATTTCTGTATAGTGGTGATGCTGCTTATGTGTGTCTCTAGCATGAATACCTATGCAATATGTATTCAGGGATTGCTGTATGTTGTGTGTTGCTTTGTTCTGCATCTCATGCTTGCCTAGAAATAGGCTGGCCTGGGCCTGCCGTTGCACATACGGACCATGTGCGTCCCTGGAATGTATCCCATGACTCTTTGGGATGGAGAAGACACCGCGCCATTGCACCCACTTGGAGAGCTATGGAAAATCCCCAGCGAACCCCGGCATTCTTGGAATGGAAAGAGCAAGTGACCCTACTCCCTTAATCTGGTTTGGAGATCTAAAGACAATAGCGTTTATGGCTTTGGAGCAGGAACCAGATCTGCAAATCAAGAGGTGTCCATGGGAACGGAAGATTCACACCTTGCCAAAAGGCACCTTTGATGTAGGAGTAGGATCTGCATATTGCCACCACCCCTTAGGAGAGCGTCATCCCCTCGTCACCCCCTCTTCATCCAGTAGTGATAGTTTAGAGGACGGGTTTGATAGTTTATGGCTGGATAGCACATGCCCCAAAAAGAGTTTATTTAAGGAGAAACTCTCCTTTGTCTCTCTGGTTAACCCACCCTCCCCATAGCAGTGCACTAAGGTGCTACAAGTGACTCTACTACTTAAGTTCTCCGGAGTCGCGACCCAGAGAGCTCACACGTGGTTTGGCTGGTCCTACCTGTGTGCCTTGGAGTTCACAAGCTGCTGCTTTCGGCTGCCCAGCGTTCCAAGGAGGAGAGTTCTTCCTCAGCTGGACCTCAGATGAGTATAGCCGTGCCCCATTGTGTCATCCCCATTTTGATGCTTTTGTTATTTTCTATGCTGTAATTGTTCTGATGTACTATTGTAACTAAGGAGCTTGTATGAAATTGTATGATTCCGATTTTGTATGCCTGATGAAAAACCTTTAGTAAAGACAACATTTATTTAAGGACTAGCGTGTTGTCTCACTTCCTGGGATATAGCGAGCGTCTCATTCGCCATCTGACCTCTGTATAGACTGGTATAGAACTTACGCACAACCACAAACACCCAATTTTCCTTGGTAGATAACTTGGATTGGGTCTCCAGGAATTTCCTGGAGAAGTTGGCATAACACTATCGTGTCTATTTTGCTACTGAATTTTGTAAATTCACCTGGGTTGTATATGCTACATAGATTTTCTAATGTTGTACATAGTCCTGTATACTTTTCATCTGCAATGTATATTTTAACATATAGTGTATAATGTTGATTTATTTTTATTTTATTTTTAATTTTATTTATGGGTTTTTAAATTGTTAACAAAAAGAAAATATTCATATACAGTAAAAAATATATACATTAGAGTCTATTGCTTCGTTCTTTCTCTATCCAGTCATATAGTCTCGTCCATCTTTTCTCAAAAACCTTTTCATCCTTCCCATACAAAATTACGTTCAGCTTATCGATTTCTGCTACACTTCTTAAAAAACATGAAGTTAAGCTAACATGGTGGGAGAAAACACAGCTAAAATCTATATACAATAAAGATATGTCTATAGGCTTCTATGATAATAAAAATGAATTGGATAAAATCTGGCTTTCGTCAAATGATAAAATGATTCAGAAAGTATATAAGTTCCTGTTAGAAGATTATATGATAGATGATATTGTTAGACCTTCCACGATATCATGGATGAGAGATTTAGGACATGGTTTTGAAATGGATGAATGGTATAAAATGTTGAAAACTACTAGTTGTATGAAAGCAATCTCATTTAGATAAAATGTGTTCAAAATAATTCACAGAAGGTATTGGCCGCCGGAAAGGATTGCTAAATGTTTCCCAAACTGCTCAAGTAATTGCTGGAAATGCAAAACTAATATAGGCTCTTTCTACCACATGTGGTGGTGATGTGTAAAAATACAAAACTATTAGAAGAAAATTCAAAAAATAATAAGAGAAGTTGTAAATATAGATTTGCCATTTAACCCCGAAATCTATTTGTTAAATATGTTCCCAAAGGAATATGATTATAATGAAAAATATGTATTAATGTATATTTTGACAGCAGCGAGAATCCTTTGGGCCAAATATTGGAAATCACATAAATCACCACAAAGAGAAGAGATAATATATAAAATATATATAAAATGTTGATTTATTGATGCATGCATTTTACAGGTGTGAGGAAACAAAATGGTGGAACATAAAGGATCATGGGTTTGAGTTGACCAAAGGAGAAGCAAAGTCTATGTAGGAAATTTTAAGGGATAAGAAATCATCCCTATTTAACACCAAAACATTCACAGGAAGTGTAAGTTAGCAAGCAGAAGATCAGAGTTTAGCAGGGATGTTCCCAGAAAGCAATTTTGAGGATAATGACAAATATGTTACCAAAACCCTTTATGTATGGTAATATAAAGGATGTGGATAGGATTTGAAATTTCCTCCCAAAGCCTTCTTATATGGACAAGTAGCCCAATGTGGCAAGCTATTTCTGTTACCATGGATCAGAACATATCAGGCCAGATAAGGAATAAGCACCAAAGAGGGATTCCAGGAGTATACAAATTCTGGAAATGTTACTCTATTAAAGTCTTTATAACAAAAATTCATCACTAATTCATTCATAATTAGTTGTTGAATTATTCATTATAATCTGATGTTTACTTCTCGAGATGTTACCTATTAGATATTGGATATGAAATAAAAGTGGACTTTTTATCTGTCTGCAAAACAGTCTCTGGGACAACCGCCTTCATCAGAGGAATTATTTGGCTGTTCCACATAGACTCACAGCATGTCATATATATCCCTCTTTAGCTGTTATTGGTTCTAGAGGTGGCACATAAAAAGGCAACAATGATGAGAGTTTATGTCCAACATCAATGGTAAGTGTTCACTGGTGCATTGCTCTCTTTTTATGTAAACAGTCAAGGCATTACAATCAATGACACCTATTTCCCAGACTCTTCCCAAGACCCTGTTTATAAAATACATAACAAACAGCTGTATAATTTAGAAGTTGTAACAGAAATGAGAAAAGTAGCAGGTTTGTCTTTAATCCTCAGATCTCAAAGGAAATATACAGAGAGTGGGGGAAAGAGAAATGAATATTTCACAAGATAGTGAGAATACAGGAATTCTAGTAATATCTTAATGCCATCTCTGTAAAGTGACAGTTATAATTAAATTATGAAGTAAATGAAAGAATTACTTTTGTAGGAACATTTCCCATGTGATTTTTTTTCAAGGGCTAATTCCACTTCCGCTTACCAGGAGCAAATCAGAACTGATACCACATAATTCAATAGTGTTGCGTTATGTATGGCATAAGAATAAACAAATACTTTTATAGTTTCCCACTGCCTCATGTTCGAAGTGTATTTTTACAAAACAAGATGAGACTATTCTATACAGAGATAATTCCATTTTTTTCTTCCTTGCGCATTATCCACATATTGTGTTTGCTGCCACAGCATACTACATTTCCTATGGTCTCCCTGCAACAGGCCATCTGCTCAGAAACAAGATTTTTCCTACTTGATCAGCTGTCTGGTCTAGTCATTTGTAAGCTACTAAATCAAAGGCAAGTTCTTCCTCGGGCAGACATCCTCCTGCTCAACAGGTGGCTGTCTGTATACAAGACCTCAGGTACAGAAACTGGAACACTGGAAACAGCTGAGCAAAGAGACAGAAGCTGTCCAAAAATCTAGCAGTAGAAGTTTCCAACTGACATTTCATATCTAGTGTGAGCAAAAGACTGAATTCTGTATCTGATACGTTATCTATTACTTCAAAAAGAATGGGAAAAAGCCTTTCTAAAAGTATAAAAAATTAACTTCATAACTGTAACAGAAAGACAGCAACATGGCTCCCATTCTATTATACACATCCAACAGCTTCTGAGTGTCATTGGCAAGGTATGTCCTACCATTTATTTTCTCAGTAACAACCTGAACAAGATCTGCCCGTTGATGAATGATAAATCTGCTAGTGATGTAATTTCCAGTGGTTGAACACTTAAAGGCTAACTAACTGAAATTACTAACTGAAATTACATGCAATCTCCTATACTTATTTCCTTAGAAGTAAGTCCATCTGGGTTCAAAAAAGGCTTACTTCCAAGAAAATGCATAGGATTTCAGCCTTAAAACACATTCTCAAAATCATGGCTCAAGGCCCTGACCAGGTGATACACTGGGAGGTCTATGTCAGAAGTTACAGGGGTTTTTACAGTTCCCTATGGGATGCGAAGCTGTCTAAGTGTGACAATGGTGAAAGGGGAACATTAAACTTTTTCCTCCCACACTGCAATCACAATCTAAAATAACTCTGGGGGTTCCATTTGACCCAGATGCATGCAGAAGCTGGGGTATACATTTTGGTCAATAAATAAATAAATAAATAAATAAATAGAAACCAATATCTAGCCTGTTGGGAAAATGTATGTGTAATGATATCAGTCCTCACAATTTCACAGTACTTTACAGTGGCACCAATAGCACCCCAGAGCCATTTTAGGTAAAGGTAAATGTTCCCTTGCTCGAAAGCCAGTCGAATCCGACTCTAGGGTTGCGGTGCTCATTTCCATTTCAAAGCCGAAGAACCAGTGCTGTCCGAAGACATTTCCATGGTCATCTGGCCGGCATGACTAAACACCAAGGTGCACAGAACACTGTTACCTTCCCACTGAAGTGGTACCTATTTATCTACTTGCAATTTCTTGCTTTTGAACTGCTAGGTTGGCAGGAGCTGGAACTAGAGACGGGAGCTCACTCCGTCATGTGGCACACTTGGGTCTCGAACTGCTGAACTACCGACCTTCCACAGCTTGCAGTTCAGCGTCTTAACCACTTGAGCCACCGCAGCCATTTTAGATTGGAACTAATATGTGAAAGGGAAAGCTTAATCCCCATACCCTTTGTATCTTTGTCCCAATCAGAATTGGATACTACACACCTTTAATTAAACACTGGGAGCTGAAGAGCAATCTGAATCCTGGTCTCCATCATTCAAGTTCAACAACATCCACTCTATACTGAACATCTGTTTCACAATCCTGAAAAAGAATTTGGGCATGAAAATATGCAGCTATCCACAACCCCCGTGGCTGCACTGACCTAGAATTCTTAAAAAAAATATTGGTGCAAAACTTCTAGATGGTTAAAGTCTACTTCCCATCTTTTATGATGACATTCTCCTAACCTAATTTCCAGTTATAGCCTCAGCACCTCATAAAGATTCAGTGTCACCTTGAATTCTCAAGAGTTGTTGAGTCAAAATGATAAACCAATCCTTTTGGTACCTGGAAAAAAAAATAACCTGATTAAAATCCTCACATTCCCTCACTGACATTGCTTTGCCATGCCTTTTCTGCCCTGTTCCTTGATTATCACTTACAGCAGATGGAGTTCAGAACAGATCCTAGAAAAAAATAAATATAGTGCACACTGATGAGGAAATGTTAGTTGCAAACACAAGATGTTATCATATTTCATCTCCTTCTTGTGAGTCATTACACTGATTTCCCATAAAGTCAAGAAATGAGGTAAAAAAAATCTGCTTTTAACCTACAAGGTCCTTCATGGTTGCAGAATGCCCTGCTTAGCTGATCTTTATTTTCCTTAAGTTCCTATTCAGATTCTGTCATCTTCAAACCTGCTACTTTGTCCTGTTATTTAAGAGCACTGCAAACTTATGAAATAGCAAACTGTCGGAGCCTTTATTCATTACATCTTCAGGAGGTATGAATTCCTGGATCCCAGTACTACTAATGCATACAATATTATATCATTTTGATAGGGTAGCAAGATTTATCAATTAATTAGTTCTATTAATCAGCTATGCTTTAATCATGAATTAAAAATTGACCCTGATTAAAATTTGCCCACCAAGCCCCTATTGTATAGCTAGAAATACTGTTCTGAGTTGAATATAGTTTTCTGTTAAATCTATTTCTGTATAGGCCAGACTTTCTTTATTTCTAATGGGAGAAATTGAACATAGCTACTATTTGCTGATACTACCCAGACACTAGCAAATTTTCCAAGTGTGCATTATCTTGCTTGCCATTTTCTAATTACCGCAGACACTGGCAAATCATTCCAGAGTTGTATCATATTCATAAAACAAACCTGAATTTGCCCTAGTCTCTGGTTTTACCTTCCTGGATAACATTATGCCCTCACAGACAGGTTTTCCAATACATAGACAGCAAGTCTACTGCTAAATTCAGTTTAAGCTAGGAAAAACACAAGTAAGTACACAATATTTCTTCTGCCAAAGAAAAAGAGAGGAAGTTAGATTCATAATCCCAGAAACAACTGTTCCTTATTATCAATCGAGCTGTCTGGTGAGGCCAACTTGAGGAAAGTTGCCTCAAGAAATTGGGGGTGGTGGATAGAACTCTCCTGTATTACCAAACTGTCACCATCCTTTCACCCTCCATGTCATTGCCTCTCTTACCACTTGCATCTTTGCCTGCTCTTCTTTGCCTTCATTCTGGATCTTCATGACATCATCACTCACCTGGGCCTCTTTAAAACTCTCATCAAATTTCTTCCTCTTGCAAAATTTTGGCCTCACTTTTAAAAGAGGTTGCAATATCTACAGTAATGATGCTGGGACATACATTGGAACATACATGTGGATATTTGGCATGACACCTGTGGCTCTTCTGAGCACTGTTCCCTGTTCCGGGAAAGTGAACAATTTAGAAATTGGAGTAATTTCATCATTTCTATGGACCCAAGAAAAAACTAACTTCTATTTTTAAAACAGAACACAACTCATCCATGATGATTGTATCAAGGCTGTGTAGATATAGGAGTCTATGTAAGAGGTTTGGTCAATATACACAGCTGAATGAGAAAGTGAAATGGAGCATACCACCATTGAATGCTAACTCATAAAGTAAATTCCTTAAAAGTCAAAACCTTGGCATGGAGAGAGGTTCTAACCACACCTTCTCTTGTAGAGAAAAACTTGAAGACAAGTTTTGTCAAGGTTTCTCTCTCACACCCCAGTCCAGGGATGGGAGAGAAACCAAGCGTTCATCAACAATTAAACAAATGCCAGGAGAATGTCTGTACACTCTCCAGGCTTTACCAGTAGTTACTGCCACCAGGATCTCTCTTTAAAAAGTCCCCCACCAAAGCTCAGGAGCAGAGATCTCAAACTCCTTCTTGCTTTATGGGACTTACCCACTTTACCAGCTCTGTACCAGGGCTGCAAACAATTAATTAACACAGTGGTAGCCTCCTTAGGTGAATGGCTTAGACACAAGATTCAGTCTTAGAAATCAGGCTGCAACAGAGGAAACGAGTCCAGATAATATTGATTAGATATTATCTTTATTCAGTGCACAAGCATGCATATAACATGAGACTAGCAAAAGATAAGAAACAAATTAAATCTATAGCTTGTTCAGCTCTAACTATACAATAGAGGTAGTTCATAGTTACCAGGCTGGTGTGCAAATAGTCCAAGGTCTCACCAGGGAATCTTGAAGAGGAACCCCATGGTGCTGTGGGCAGCTAGTCCAGCTTGGCTGCCTAAAAGTGTCACTCCATGTTACCAACAAACAGTCAATCCAAAAGAACTCTTTGTTTCTAGCGAGGAACTCCCTTTTCCCATATAGATCATTGCTGTTATACCCCTCCTCCGACACCACCAGGTATGGCCATTTACCCAATAGTGAGAGTGGGGAGGTGTGTCCAATCTCTGGTTACCATGCATTGTCAGGCAAGGTATGTTTTGATTGGCTAGGAGTTGGGAATCCCACTCCAGCCTCTTCCAGTGACCATGTGTCATGTCAGGGAATGCTTTTGATGTGCTAATGTACTGGGCATAGCTCTTCCCATGCTTGGGAAGGTGCCAGCAAGTTGCTTTATCCTGGCAGAGGTGTCAAAGTGTCTTGTATATGGATATAAGGCCTGGCCATCTGGCAGGCCATCTGCACAGGTGACAGGAATCACACGGTAGTGTTACCAGCTAGGGCCATCTGGCCCAAGCAGGAAGGATTTTAGAAAAAATACTTTTTTCTATACACTTTTATCATACAGATGCATTTAATTCAGCCTAATAGAGAACTCAAATGCTTATAGGGTTCCTTGTGTCATAAGACTGGTTTGCAAACCCTTCCCCTTTTTCTGGATACACAAGAACTGGCTAGTATTTAATAATAGTGGGGAGAGAGAATCTTACATATTCAGAGGTACTTTGGTAATTTAAAGAGAAGAGATTGGATTTATACCACACCCTTCACTACCCAAAGGAGTCTCAGAGTGGCTTACAATCTCCTTTCCCTTCCTCTCCCCTCCCCACAACAGATACCCTGTGTCACGACCCAGCCCTTCTGTCTCAGGGCTACCACCCACTCTCAGGGCTGCCACAGAGACACAGGGTTGTTCTAACCAGCACAGTAGAAGCAATAGAAAATAGAAGTTTTGTGGTTTCTAAACTCTAATTGGTAGCATAGGTGTGGTGCATGAGTTAGTGACTCAGACCGAATTATAAAAACAGGTTATGTTTATTACAAAAGCAATAAAACACACTGGTAAGAGGGAAAGGGAGTGTACAAAGGACAAAACAAAGGAACAAAACCTAACTCACTATGTTACTAGACCTGAGCTGATTGCTCTAAGCAGCAGTAGTTCAAGGAACAGAGCTGGTGCCAAGGAATTAGCCGTTCCTCCTTCCAGCCCAATGGCTCGGCCTGCCAAATCTCACCAAATTGTGGTGGGGGATATGCATGTCTTCACAAAATCCTTGCCGTGGGGACGGCGAGACGCGTTGCACCACCGTCGCCAGGAACTGACGCTATGCATCGCTCTGGCAATGGGGCTGTTTGGAGCCCCGTTGCCAGAGAGACGCATAGCGTCAGATCCTGGCGACGGTGGGTGCAATGCATCTCGCTGTCCCCACGGCAAGGATTCTGTGGAGAGCTATGATCCCCCGCCACGACTTGGCAACTCTACCAGTGGCCCTCTAGCCAAGGTCACTGTCTGTCTTACCTGACGCTCTGCCTGGAAGGGTGTATGGAATCCTCCTGCAAGACTCCTGACTTCTCACTCCTGAATTGTTCTGAGCATTCTTGCCTTGAAAGCTCTCGCTCTGGCAACAAGCCACGAGTAGCCTTTTTTGCTGTGCCTGCCTCCCAGTTAAATAGTCATTCAGATGTCAAACTATTTGATAAACTAATCAGTGGTCTACACATGGTGATCTAGATCAAAAATTGTCAAAGATCTTTTAGTCAAGCTAAGGTTTTGACAGCTCACTGCTGCATGAAGTTACTGCAGCCGGTAATTAATAGCAGGTGATTTGTGTTTGGCTGACCTGCCGTCCCAATATCATCCAGCTAAAACTTAGCTAACTTACTGACTCATGCAATTACTTAAGTCTCTTAAAGGCCTATCTCTTGAAACCCTGTGAGGTAGGTGGAGCTATGAGAGCTCTCTTGAGAACTGCCCTTGAGAGAACAGCTTTGAAAGAACCTGTAACTGATGCAAGGTCACACCATCAGCTGCATATGGAGATGTGGGGAATCAAACCCAGTCATCCCAGATTAGAGTCCACACTCCTAACCACTACACCAAACTGGCTCTTATAAAGGGTTATATTATAGTTATATGATTGATTGTGGTGTGTGTGTGTATGGGGTGGTATACTGAGTAGTAGTTGTGGCTCTTTCCATTGATAAGAATCCGCCTAACGTGGCTGTCTATGATCCATTGCTCTAGAGAGTTCAGGCAACCCTCCAGGGAATTCACAACATGCCACACTGTTTTTGAAGAGGCGTGGGGAAGACACAAGGAGATGGAGTGGTAGAAAGCAGCAACAGAAAGAGAGACATAAGATGAAGCTGTTTGCTTCAGGAGGCAGTAAGGACTGAGCCAGCTTGGAAAATTGGATGAATTGAGGTGGTGGAACTCAGGCAGCACTGTGGATTGAGCTTGTACTGCTTATTATAGATACATAAAATGAAGCAATTGCTCCTCATACTATATGATCCCTACTGCTGAATTATCCAGTAGATAATGGCAGCTTACTGATTTACAACATGCCCCAGGATGGATTTTATCCCTGTTGTAAAAAAGGAGCATCTGGTTTATCAAGTGACACCAAGATGCCACACATTTGGTGTCCATATAGGTAATATAATTCCTGAATTTTATTTGCCATTCTGCACTAAAAAGAACAACGGTTCACTCAGAAAGGAACCACTCAGGATCTATTTATGTGTTTTAATAAACAAACAAGAAAACCTTTAAAAGCCTAAACATGTTAATGCCTCAGTTATTCCATTCTAATCTTATTGCTAAATTCAAAGGTCTAAGTCTTAAAGGTCTTCATGTTTTGCCAACATAAAGCAAACCATACAAAATCACAAAAATTGTGTTCCTACAATTAGTAAATACATTGGATCAAATGGCTATCTGATTGACCTACTGCCTAGAAGCCTGTGTTGACTGCAGCACTGCCATAAGTAAAACAAAGATTAATAATAGTACAGGTGTTTTGATTGCTCAAAAGTACTGTCAATATATCTATAACTAAAAAATACTAAAATTTTCATTTTAAATTCCACTGATGACAGAATAACTGTTACCTTGGGACTGTTGTCCAAGCACTGAATTCCCCCCGGCTGTGAGAAACGTGACTGATTAAATGAACTAAATCCTGTGGACCAGGATCCTGATAACCTCTTTACTCTGTGCATGACCTTGGAATGGACCTGAACTACACTGCTTGAGTTGGTACCCTTGCTTTACTCACTTCAAGGTCTAATGGTGCACTGTTTCCAGCCCGACCCTTGACAGCCAGCTCAACAGGATTGATGTCTAGCACAGAATCACACTCCAGGGGTGAGGGTGGCGTTAGAAGCCCATCAGAACCAGTGCAATGTACTAGTGCCCAGCAGAACCCAGTGCCAATGTGGCAATGCCAGCTCAATCACAATCCAAGGAGGGCACTTTTGCAAGCCCCACAGATGCAGTACAATATGCAGAGTGTCCAGTAGTACCAGTACAATCACAAGTTGTCCAGCAGAACACAGTGCCACTGGCATTGCTAGCTTTAAAAGGCTGATCTCAAACCACAGAGTCAAAAATCCAAGCAAGGGGGTGAGATTATACAAGCTCTGTGGAAGAAAATGGCAGGTGAACACAAAGGAACATAGTCAAATGGGAGAAACCCCCTCTTGAAACTAACATGACTAGTTTGAAATTGTCCACAGTTTTTCCATGGCTGGAGAATTCTGACCCCCCCCAATTGCTTTGAAGTTTGGTAAACATTTTGTTTGAGTGGAGATTTAATGTATCCATTCAAAAACTGGCACAAACCTCCAGAAACTGCTTGAAAATTTGTGGAAAGTTTGTGCTGGTTGACCTGCCCTGAACTTCAGTTTGTGAACTATGAACCAACCAATATTCATCATGAACTTCAGTTTGTGAGCTGGTTTGTGCCCATCCCTAGACATCACAGAGCTGGAAAAAGTACAGAGGGCAGCCAAGATTATTATGGAATTGGAGCACCTTCCCTATGAGGAAAGGTTGAAGAGCCTGAGACTTTTCAGTCTAGAAAAGAGGTGACTAAGGGCAGACATGGGGTGGAGACAGTTAACAAAGAAATTTTTTACTCCCTCTCCCAAAATACTAAAACTTGACGTCATCCAATGAAGCTGATGGGCAGTAGACTCAGGATGGACAAAAGGAAATACTTCTTCATACAGTAAGTGATTAAAATGTCATTAAAATGTGAAATTTGCTGCCAGAGGATATAGTGACAGCCACAGGCATAAATAGTTTTAAAAGGGGATTCGACAGATTCTTGGAGGATAGGTCTATCAGTGACTACTAGCCATGGTGACTAAAGGGAATCTATATGTCCAGCGGCAGTCAACCTCTGAATACCAGTGCAGGGGGCAACATCAGGGGAAGGCTTTGGCTGCTATACCCTGTTGTTGGACCTCCAGAGGAACCCAGTTGGCCACTGTGTGAGACAGCATGTTGGACTAGATGGACCACTCGTCTAATCCAGCAGGGCTCTTCTTATGATCTTATGTTCATATACTGGCTTGAAATGTTTGAGAGCAAAAAGAAGAATAGAAGAAAAAGAGATTGGATATACTACCCAAAGGTGTCTCAGAGTGGCTTACAAACTCCTTTCCCTTCCCCTCCCCACAACAGATACCCTGTGAGGTAGGCAGGGCTGAGAGAGCTCTGACAGAAACTGCTCTTTTTCAAAGACAGCTCTTATCAGAACTATGGCTTGCCCAAGATCATCCAGCAGGTGCAAGTGGAGGAGTGGGGAATCAAACCCAGTTCTCCCAGATTAGAGTCCGCGCACTTAACCACTATACCAAGAGCAACTCTAATACTTTTATTCAGAACTTTAACTTGAGCAACCATTGAACACTAATTATTTTCCCTAAAGTAACAATTGTTTAACAATGTGATGAGTTGGCCATTAGACTACTATACAGATAAAGCTATCTAACTACAGCATCTTGGATTTGATCTATTCAATAGAAAATAATTAATTTTCTTTTCCCTTTCATTCCAATGTCCAGTTTTGTCCTTTGTTTCATTTTTAAAATCAGGTTACAACCTCTGATAGCAGTATACTGTTGATTTTAAAGAGAGGAATCATGTTTTGTGGGATAAATTCCCCAATGCACCATTTAAATTGGAGGGAATGAGTGGATATTTTAAATTGCTCTTAGTAGTTTTAAAAATAATCTCTACTTTTATTAGAGATAACTTTAAGACTTTAAGATACAGACTGGTGGTTTTGATAATACTTAATGGAGTAAAAAGGGAAGTCTTGCAGATTTAATAGTGTGTGTCTATATTGGGGTCCAATTAATCTAAAACTTGTAAATTTGTGCATTAAAATCCTTGCCTTTGAACCATCCAGATATGCATACTGAATAAAAATAAACAATAAACCTCAAAATGCTCTTTTCTTGCTCATTAAATAGCAATTGTTTCAAGATGAAAATGCCAACTTACATACCAAGGCTGGCTAGCTCTTCTTTAATGGACCGATATATGCAGCTCTAAATCTCTTAATAAGAAAAAGAAGGAGGAATTCTAATTGTGGCTCTCTTTAAATAAACCACTAGTCATTAGAATAAATCAGAACTCATACAGTGATAGCTCTTCTATGCTTCATAGTTGTTGCTCCAAATCTGTTTTTCAAGCTTTTGATATTTGTCAGTTTTTCATAGTGAAATTAAATTTTCTGACCCTTTCATTTTTCAGAGGCTATTCATTTGAATGAAGCCTGTGGCAAATCTTAATACTTTCAATTTGCTCAGTCACAAAGGGACAAGCCAAAAATCTAGTAATTGGATGCACAATCTATTAGCAAATACAAAGATACAGAAAACAGTTAAATTATTCTGACAAATCACAGCTCTGGAAGGGGCCAAAGACTATCTAACGTCTATTCCCAGCTGCAAGTCAGCAGCTACTAGTCCAGCACAGATCAACCAACACAGTCCATACCCAGTGTTCTATTAACGGTAATGAAACTTTCTCTTTTAAAAACATCAGGACAGCTGAGACCAGAGAATTAAGGGGACTTTGGGGGATATTGGCCATCCATGAAGCTGAGCAAGTCATGTGATTTGCTTTCATGTGAAGTTTGGATTGGGTGGTATGAAAAGGCATTAGAGGAAATCTTTGTCTGCTGTGGTTGTTGGCAGCCCTGACAAATATCGTCTGCAATATTATTACAACATAAGTCATTGTTATTCCCATCTTACAGTTGAGAAACTTCAGTAGAAAGTTAGTGCATGTCACCCAACATTTCATAATTTAGCACAGAAACATGTTTGTAATAGCCAATTCTCATACTAAAGATCCCCAGACTTCAAATATTACATGTTACTGAAGGCTCTATGCCATCTGCTATATGCTGCATTCACTTGTCTTCCATGGATTTTAATGCAAGGAGTGAGTTTGTTCTTTGGGTTAATGTAATATAGTCTTTAAAAACATAAACCTGTTCAAGCATTCAAAATAGGGTTGCCAAGTCACGGCGGGGGATCGTGTGTCTTTGCAGAATCCGTGCCGCGGGGATGGTGAGACATGTTGCACCCGCTGTCGCTAGGACATGACGCTACGCGTCACTCTGGCAATGGGGCTCCAAACAGCCCAGTTGTCAGAGCGACGCGTAGCATCATGTCCTGGTGACGGCTGTGCAACGCGTCTTGCCATCCCCGCGGCATGGATTCTGCAAAGACATGCAGATCCCCCACCGCGATTTGGAGAGATTTGGGAGCCCTAATTCAAAAGCACACACACTCCAAACAAAAAGGAGAGCAGAATCACATCAACAATCATGTCCCTTCTGCAATCAACAGTGAGCATTATGCATGTACAAGTATGCATGTAGGCTTGTACATTTGATGGGGACACACTGCAAAAAGGCAAGGTCTTGATTGTGCAAAGAATGCCTACTGCTGCAATTAAGTTTTCATTGTGGCATATGTCTCTCAGTCCCATCTACTTTTACACCAAGACCAGATCTTCTTTGCCAGTCATATGAGGCCCAGAATCAAGTTTTGGCCTATCTCTAGACAAAAGCTAAGAGCCAGCAGAAAGAAGATCAAATCAGGCATAACCCACACTCGCTGGAAATAATAGCAGATGAAGAGAAACTATGCCTCTCCCTTACCAGTGCATCAGACCATCAGTCAGGAATAGGATTGCCAATAGCTAGAGAAAAAAATGTTCCGCTCCTTTAACAGAAGCTTAATGGGATACGATTTACCTGGTGATGTTATTTACTTCTCAGCCCTGAAATTTTTTAACTGTTTTTAAGGTTTTGTTTTTTCTCTCCAGGTTGTTTGTCAGGACTTCTCAGTAATTAATTAGAGTGCATTTTGTACAAAGGAATTCTAATGTATTGTCAGCCAAATAAAAGAGCTAAGTCTATATCAGCATCCTCCATAAGAGGCTCTCAGTACAGAGCTCTTTTGAATTTCCCACTGAAAACCCCTGTTCAATGTGTTGAGCAAGACTGCCTCCAAGACTCTCCGTCCCATGTCCCGCACCCCCCCCCCCTCCAAAAGTTTCCTTCTCTTTCGTTATTTGGATTCCTCTCTTTCTGGACTAATTTTTATTTTGGTAGCATTTCCTCATTTATAATAATTGATAAAGTGAACTATGTTTTTAAAAGCAGGAACAGTACTTCTTTCTTTAAAACGTATCTGTTTATCTGAGGATACAAGGAGAGCCAAAACCTTAGGCATAAAAAAAAGTGGAAGGGACTATCCCAAAGGTACAATGGAAAAAAAATTGTTTTTAAAAAGTCATCCAAAAGTTACCTGATGCATTCCTTCCTCTTCTTCTGATATATAGTGTTGTAACACATTCAGTAGGTTGCAAGAAGAGAAGGACAACCTGTCCCTTTACAATAGTACTTAGAATTCCCTGATGAAGAACACAGTTGGCTCAAAATGCATTAGATATTTTCTGGATGATTTCTTTTAGCTTGGCCTGAACCTGGTATATTGAAATAAATTGCAGATTTCTTTGAGCTGAACTTTTTTAGCAAGTGAGCCCCCACTTAGGGTATTCTGAGCATCATCAGGCTAGTGGTTCTTAGCTTTCCATAGCAGGTGATAATGAGCTACATGTTTAGTTCACTGATGATGTGTTTTGAGATCAAGATGGAAGTCTTAATCAGGCTAGAGATTTGCAGCATCCTTTTCACAATGCAGGCTTAGATGTGTTCATTTTTGACTATATATGATTTCACTAAGCACCTAACAGAACCTGTAGAGATGTATTAAGAAAGAAGCCATTTCCCACTCTGATCTTCCGTGGAGTCTTTCAGAGATTAAGCAATTGAGATCTGTGGAACAACAGTGGTATAAAAACACAGATTGGAATAAGATGCAAAAAAATTTCCATTAACTCTTTAACCTTTTTGAATAAACATACCATCAGGTTGCACCCAGCCAATATTTTCACCGGAAGCCATCCAGTTCTTCTCCTTGTTTCAGCCCCTGTCCTATATGGCTTTTGTACACACAGGTCCAAATGGTCCCCAGCACAGCCTTTATGTGAGGTTAAAGGAACCAAAGGTTGGCTGGATCCAACACATCATTTGCAATATCATCAGGTTTTCTTTCCAGAAATTAAAATCATTAATTGAATATGCTGTCTTTCTAACACTATTAGATATTACATCATCCAACGAAGGAACTGGAAAACCTCAGATGTATGATTTACACAGTGGAAAATTCATCACAACCACTAATAAGGCGTTATTTAATAAGATTCCAAATTCTGAATTCATCCTATCATGCTTTTTGTGTATCTACAAAGGAGAAACGGGTTGAAAAAGTGTGTAACCTCACAGTGTTTATTCCCTTCCATGTTCCTTTTGTGATTGAACCTGAAAATAATTTTCTGTTCAAGAACATTAGCCTTCCTGTGTAAAACTACGTGGTCAAACATATCCCCAAATGCCAGAATTATACAATTGTATACAATTATACAATACAATTATACAATAAGCTTTTAAGAATTTCACAGCATCTCCATTTCTTGTGTAAAAATGATGCATGAGTGCTAGCAGGAGAAATGACAGCCATCAGCTGACTGCATTTTTTAGGCTTCCATGCTGGAATGACCCAGGAAATATATTTGCGTCATTTTTCGGTACTGAAACAGGGGAGCTACAGCAGCCTTCTCAAATTGGTCTCACGTCTTCTACTGAGGTTTTGTTCTTCAACAGCACAGGTCTTTTACAATCTTCTGAAATGGAAATGCCACTTCCAACCTATGGCAGAGATCTTTAGAAGACCTTTGTGGCTGAGGAATGAGGCCTGTGTAGGAGCTGCACAACTGACAGAGAATGCTGCCTCAGGTCTCCCACAGCGAAACCTTGATCTAGAGGGTGACCTGGAGAGGCCTCCCAGAAGAGTTATCCATTCCCACCAATGAAGAAATCTGTAATGGAAAAGTGCTATAGGAAGCAACACTGTACAAGATTTTCATGTCACCAAAAATACAAGGGTAGTCACAGGCTTCTATAAATAAACCAAGGGGATCCATACAACCTCTTAAAAATTTGGAGAACTAGGCCTGGCTGAGGCACTTGAGCTAGTTAAAGGGAACTCAGATCACAACCAGAAGCAATAACTAGCTTAAGCACCTCAGCCAGGCTTCTCTTGTGACTGCTTCCCTCCAACATACCATCTCCACTCTGAAAGGTGATAGGAAGCTGGAGCAGCACACCCATATGCTCAGGTGGTTGGCTGCTTCACCTTTCAGAGGCAGGACCATTTCCTGTCTGCTACAGACAGCTACTAAAACAATATGTATGCATTGTTGCACTTTGCCTTATATTCATGATGTTAAGGAAACTGCACTTCATTCTGATAGATTCAGCTCGGTAGCTGTGTTGGCCTGAAGCGGCATAACAAAGTTTGAGTCCAGTGGCACCTTTAAGCCCAGCAAAGTTTTATTCAAGGCATAAGTTTTCATGTGTATGTGCACTTCTTCAGGTATCTGTTGGGTTTAAAGGTGCCACTGGACTCAAACTTTGTTCTGCACTTCATTCTGAGTAAGTCATACCTATTTTACACCCAAGTCACAAATCTGTTTGAGAATTTATTTTACATCTCTGGTGTTTTCATGTACTTTTTTGTTGTCATTGCTATCACTGACTAAATGCTAACATGATTGAGCTTCGGATGACTTATTTTTCTGGAAGGGATCCTTTGTCCTAGTAATGTATGACAGTCAGAAATTCAATAGCAGCAGCTGCAGCTAGCATATAGGTTCAGTGAGTTCTTCAGCCTCTTTGCTCTCTTGGAGTGATTCAGAAGCTGAAGTAAGTTATAAAAAACAAGCTCTATCAAGAACAAGGAATCCTCGTGCACAGATAAATGGTTGTGAATAAACAAAGTCCCTGATGGGTGCTATTAATAATCTCATGGAAGATCACCCTGATCTGGAAGTGATACAAGAGAGTGTTGAAGGAAGGTATACCAGAACCTTCTTGGGATACTTTGTTCTTCTGTTTCTATAAATCCTAACATATCAATCTCTGAAGGTTTATTGTAGAAAAGCCCCCCTAGAACAACCAGATATTAGGTTACAAATGTTGTTTGATTTCAAATTTTCTGCTCTTAAGTTCTTGGAACATGTCATGACTCATAACTAGGTTCAAGAGAATGCCAGGAGACCACTAACACATCAATGGAAGAAATGCTTCCCATCAAAACACGGGTTTCTTTCCAACTTTAAAGAGAGTCCTGCTTGGAAGATCTTCAGAGTACAAATCCCAGCAGTTCCATAGATAGCTCCCATGTAGTGGAACATGCAAATAGTCCATCTACATTAGAACATGGCTGGAATAGAAGTGTGCATTCAGCATAAACAGAGCTGAAAAAATACCCGAAAAATATCTTAACGGTATTTTCTAGGCCCTGCATTTAACTGGAGGTTATGGTCAAGTGCTAATCAGTCCTCTAAAGCAGAATACATTTTAAAACTCATTCAGTGCAGCAAGATATTCTATAGTTTTTGTCACTCTAATTCTGCAGCAATCTTATAACATGCCTTCTTCCACACAATGTAGCAACCAGGATCATACATTTTCTTATCTGGATTTCTGAAGCACATAGGTGCAAAAAGCCCTATCCAGTTCAGTGCCCCAGAATTGCTTTGGACTCCAGGTCAGAAAGTGACAGCAGAAAAAGGTAAGAAAAAGAGAGCAACTTTCTGCCTAGCCAGAAACTTATGCTTCGTTTGCACACAAGGTGCATTTTTTTCTATAACTGGCAGCTAAACTACCATGAACTGTTCTTAACCAGCTTTCTGAGGTCCTTTTTATGTCTACTGTGCCTGTATGTAACAATACACAATAGATCTGCTGAATGTTACCATGTACTAAGAGTAGGTAAGCGTTTCATGTCTGCTGTACTCCACTGAATGCCATAATTCATTTGAAAAGGCCTGGGATCGATTTCTGGTTTCTCAGGACTTGGGACCATTTCAAAAACAGACATCTGTATCTATTGATCCAATAGTAGGTGGATAATATCTATCCACACTTAAGCTTACAGAGTTTGTGCCATTTTCCTCTATAGTAAGTCTATGGCTTAGACGGTATTCATACAATTTATGCACAACTATTTATTAGGAGGGTTAAGCAGGAATATGGATAAACTGGGTTTTTCTGCATAATGATAATACATACAACTTGCAGAAAACAGATCCCTCTGTGTGTGTGTTTAATGGCTGTCTAGAATTTCCTGCTTGCAGAGCTGGTAGACTCCTGCTGAGGCCATTGATCCATGTAAAGCTCTAGTTTGTATTAAAATAGGATGAATTTAGAGCCAAGTAAAGGGACATGTTTTGGTTCACTTGAACAAACTGCAACAGCTCAAGTCCACTGAAAAGAAGGTATTCAAGGGTGTTTAACTTTACATTGGGTTGTGGATATATCCATATTTTTATCCCATGAACTGATTGTTTACAAAGTCTTTGCCTCTAGGCATAGCTTAGGTGATGGCTTAAAAGCAATCTATAGTCTTGATGTGACAATAGATTCTCCCCATCCCCATTTAAGAGTCACATATTGGGAACTAGCTGAAAAAAATGATGAAAATTCAATGTGAGGAAGATGGTTTACTGGCAGTATGACACTGGAGATCTGGTTTTACCTAAAATGTCTGCTATGATGTTATGCTAAACTAATGGAATTTACTTTGTAGTATGTTTTAAAGTTCTAATTGAGACTTCTGTTTCACTAGGATTAAAAGGTTCATAACTGTGTAGGGTTTCATCCTGAATGTTCTTCAGAAGGGAGGTATCATTATACTAATAGCAATAATTTTGCATGTATATTTTATTTATTCATTTATTTATTTATTCAATTTATACCCCACCCTTCCCATCAAAGCAGGCTCAGGGCGGCTTACAAAGGATAAAACATAAGAACAATTATAGCATAGATAAAACCATATAAAAACAATCCGATATCATAAAGTGCTAGCTAGTTGTCAGCTAATACTTAGGGATGGTGACAACAGTTATGTTAATATAATCTCTGGTCTGCCTTGCTTATCAGCTTCTCGATCTTTATCATATATATGTATCAGGCACAGGCTGTAGCAATTGAATCACGGCACAGGATCTGCCTTTCTCAATTATCGTTAGAGATCTTTAGTAATAATATTGGTGGTGGTGGTGTTAGTGGTGGCGGCTCCTTAACCAAAACCCTGGTGGAAGAGCTCTGTCTTGCAGGCCCTGCAGAACTGTAAAAGGTCTTGCAGGGCTCTGATCTCTTCTGGAAGCTTGTTCCACCAGTACAGAGCTGCCACCAAGAAGGCCAATCTCTTTTTCTTCTATTATGTTGTTTGGTCACACAGTCAAGTCCAACTCTTTGCAACCCCATGGACCGCATCATGCCAGACCCTCCTGTCTTCCATCATCCTCCAGAGTTTGCTTACTTTCATGTTCATTGCAACTTACATTATATTCTTCTTTTTATCCACACAACAACCTTGTGAGGTAGGTTATTCTGAAAGTATGTGACTGGTCCAAAGTCACCCAGTGAGCTTCCAAAGCAAGATGGGGATTCAAACTTAGGTCTCACAGACCCTACTCTGAAGCTCTAACTGCTGCACCACACTGGCTTTCATAGGCTCCCATCATAAACAGAAGTTGCCGCGGGATACTCATGGATGCAAGGCGGATTTAACGAGCGTGATCACACCAGCACATCTGGCAAGCATCGCGCACCCATTGGCAAGCCATCGCATCCCGCCGAAGATCCGTAGTTCAAAGCTACTGCAGAAACACCAGTATCATCCGCTTGTGACGGGCCACAGATGGACGTCCTCCGTCTGATCACTCCAGTGATCAGAAGCATGCCGGAAACATGCGCTGACAAAATGCTACCCCCGATTCCCTGCCATTGCATCTGATCGCGTTCAGCCGGGTCACAAGTGTGGCAGAGCGAAAAGCCATGCCTCCACCACCACCACCTTGTTCTCTGGCCAGTGTGACTGGGACCATAGTGTAGCTGCTGTTGGACAGCAGCAAGCGACCAGGCTTAGTTCAGTTATTCAGACAATATCAAGTCACCCTCAGGTTGCTTCCAGGCCTACGGTTGCCAGCCTCCAGATGGGACCATAAATATCCCATAATTACAACTGAACTCCGGACAACAGAGATCTGTCCCCCTGAGAAAATGACTTCTTTGAAGGTGGATTCTATGTGACTGAGACCTTTTCCCTCACCAAACCCTATCCTCCTCAGACTCTACTCCAAAATCTCCAGGAATTTTCCAACCTGGAGCTGGCAACCCTAGCCAGATCTGGCCCCAATGAGTTCTCTCTCAAAAGCCAAAATAAGGCTGGAAGTGGCCCTGCCCCCTTCCCCGGCTTTTTTACTCACAGAAACTTAAGCCTGGAATACTGTGGTTGCTCAGCAACAGCCACTGAGGGAATCTGTTTCTTAAAGCTGCAGGTGTTCCTTTTGTTATTTTCAGATTTTTTAAGCTGCTGTAGTGCTACAGCCAGGCAGTTACCACCAGGCCTCAAACAGTCCCCTGACAACCCAGCAGGAGGTTGGGCTGGAGGACTGACAGGCAGAGCACTTTGACTAATATTAACAAAATCAGGAGTCAAGTTCCTCTTGCTCCTTAACCACGATAGGCTGCCAACAGACCTGCTTCATCCAGGAACATAAGGCACAGGTCAACCCTGTTTCCTTTAGGACTTTGCACAGAAATCCAAACCCTCTCCAGAGTCAGGAGTTCCACAGAGTTACTATTGGTAGGGCCACAAAGGCAACTAGAAAAAGCCTTCTGCAAACTCCGGACAGAAACACACCACACAGGTATGTAACTAAAAGTGCTATTTTAAGGTGCAAAGCAATACAAACACACTGTGCACAGTAAACAAAAAAGGTTTTTAATAGCTCTAACTAGTTACCCTGGATGTTACAACACCAGTATCTACAGCAATTCTTGAAGCATAAAGAAACAATCTGCTTTCAGCAGTCCAGCAAGGCAGATCACAAATCTCAATTCCTCCAGCAGAGGTTCAGGGTTCTCCCAAATGGAAAAACACTTAGCACCCTGTAGCATACTCAGCTCCAGGTCTAACGTTTGACAAAGAAGGTAAGAAAAGACTTCATTTTTAACATTCTCTTGGAACACCTGGTCACAGGCACTAATTAGACCTTGCAACCAGATTCACCTGAGCCCCATCCTGGTCAGAGAGTCTGACATGTAAATGAATATTGGGCAGAGGTAATTTAAGGTAGAGCTGATTGAGATCCACATGCTTGGCCATTGCATGGGAAGCCCAACCAGCCTCAGCTGTCCAAGGTCATTCAAAACAACCCAAGTCTTCATGGAGTCAGTGCTAGGCAACCACAAGCTAATGGTCTACAGGTGGCCTTATTAGCACTGCTCCAGCTCAAGAATGTAAGCTACGCACTGGCTTCTGCAAGGAACTACAAACGATAAACAACTAAAACATAAAATAGCCCCCGGTTACTACAGCTGCCCAGTGTATTTTTTTTTAGATTTCATTTTTTTTAATGCAAACCTAGGGCCCTTTTCAACCTTGTAGAAAGATCTGCCTTGCCAGTCCACAGCTCCAGTCACCAGCAATGCTCCCTCTAAGCTGTGAAGGCTTGTGAGCAAAAGATCTACTTTGTGAGCTACTGACATTAAAGTTGTGAGCAATCGATTTATTTGCTGCATTAATTAGTTTGCTCTGGAGCCCTCCTTCCTTTTTTTTTTTTGGCCCCCCGGAGGGGATTTTTTAATTTCATTTTTATAAAGACTACAAATTACAACAGAAATAGGGAAGGGGACTACATTAAGGGATAAAGAAAAGATACCCACTACTATCTAAAAACCCAAGAGAGAAAATCATCTAGTTAGCTTGGCACACGTTATCTCTCAATCACGCTAATCCCGTTATGAACTGATTCAACTATAGTATTATCTTTTTCATATCTTAACTATCACTGTTAACCCGAAAGACCCCTAAGCATCTAGTATATAAAAAAAAGTTTTTCAAAGGCACAATTCGGAGTCCTTCAGCCATCATTTCCCCTTGCCCAGTCTCTTCGGCAGTTTATAAGGACTTTTAGGGGCTGGAGCCCTCCTTCCTGAACGAAGACAAAAATGTGTGAGCCGGAGGCTAAAAAACTATGATCTAGCTCACACTAACTCAGCTTAACAGGAACACTGGTCGCCAGATTTAAGTATCCAAATATATCTCAACTTCACTATTAGAATGTAAGATACCATAAGGGGTAAAAATATTTTGTACAAGAATTCACCACATAACTTTACCTGTCATGGATATATGGATAGATACCAAAACTCAACTGTTCACGCAATCTTCTTTCTTGTATAACTTGGTCCTTTCAGCTGTATCATGAGGACAGTCTTCCACTTGCTAAAAGTCAACATTAAAAAAGCAGTTCTCATTTCCTCTTAAATCTTCTCTTACTTTCATTGTTTGCTATCTACAAATTAGAAAAAAATGAGATATAAATTGATCTTGTAAAATCTATGTCATTAATCCACTACATTTTAAATTGGTGAACAACCCATGATAATAGCTATTTGTCCACTTTTAAAAAATACATTTTATATACAAAGAAAATAATAATAATAATAACTGGGAAATGTGGAAACTGGTAGCAAGTTCTGACTTTAAACTACTTAAATATTAGAGATTAAAAGAAATTCGAGAGGATTGGTCTCACTCCTACAGTGCTTAACAATTTAAATTATCAAGAAGCGCTAAATTTGATGAGATTGAGGGTGACAAACACTGACTTGACTCAGCACTTCAATTCATGCTAGGTGAGTATACTCACTCTGCCTTAGGGATTGTGCCTGTCAAGGTTTCTCCCTCTCATACCAGTCCAGGGATGGGAGAGAAACCAAGCGTTCAGGAACAATTAAACAAATGCCAGGAGAATGTCTGTACACTCTCCAGGCTTTACCAGTAGTCTGCCACCAGGATCTCTCTTTAAACAGTCCCCCAAAGCTCAAGAGCAGAGATCCCGAACTCCTTCTTGCTTTATAGGACTTACCCACTTACCAGCTCTGTACCAGGGCTGCAAACAATTAAGTACCTCAGTGGTAGCCTCCTTAGGTGAACGGCTTTAGACACAAGATTCAGTCTTAGAAATCAGTTTGCAACAGAGGAAACAGGTCCAGATAATATTGATTAGATATTATCTTTATTCAGTGCACAAGCATGCATATAACACGAGACTAGCAAAAGATAAGAAACAAATTATATTGATACCTTTTTCAGCTCTAACTATACAATAGAGGTAGTTCATAGTTACCAGGCTGGTGTGCAAATAGTCCAAGGTCTCACCAGGGAATCTTGAAGAGGAACCCCATGGTGCGGTGGGCAGCTAGTCCAGCTTGGCTGCCTAAAAGTCTCACTCCATGTTAACAGGAAACAGTCAATCCAGTAGAACTCTTTGTTTCCCAGAGAAGAACTTACTTAACTCTCCTCTAACTTTCCTGTTTCCCATATGGATCATTGCTTTTATACCCCCCCCCCCCGCGTCCGTAACCACCAGGTATGGCCAGTTACCCAATAGTGAGAGAGTGGGAAGGCGTTCCAATCTCTGGTTACCATGTGTTGTCAGGCTCAGAGTTGGGCATCCCACTCCAGCCTCTTCCATTGACCATGTGTCATGTCAGGGAATGCTTTTGATGTGCTAATGTACTGGGCATAGCTTGTCCCATGCTTGGGAAGGCACCGGCAAGTTACTCTCTCTTGGCAGAGGTGTCAAAGTGTTTTGTATATGGAGATGCGGCCTGGCCATCTGGCAAGCCATTTGCACAGGTGACAGGAATCATGTGGTAGTGTTACCAGCTAGGGCCATCTGGCCCAAGCAGGGAGGATTTTAGAAAAGCCTTTTTCTATACAGTGCCACCTAAGAAAATTCCCTCATATATGATGTTCCTTACATCCCCTAGATCTAGAAATGTCTTCACGCTTGCTAGGTTGAATGTTTTTCCAACTGTAGAGCTAAGTGGCCGTTTTGCTAAAATACAGCACTCAAATAGATTGTGTGATTGTGGATCAGGTGCAATAGAGACCTTAGATCTTCCTATTTTGCCACCAGTGGATTGACTCCAGATCCTGTTGGATTACTCCTATTTTACAAAGACATCACCTCCCTATGGAACCCTGGGTGATAACCATACTACTAGCAGATGAGGAGAGAGCATGCGCGGTACGGCAGGGGCGACGGGCGGTTTCTCAGATGGCTCCTGAGACGCCCAACCCTTTTTCGTCTTTTCAGAGTGCTTCCCGGTCTCGGGGGGCCTCGCTAGATCTCCTGTAGGGAGAACTAGTGGCAAAGGGCTTCTTGTTGGCCCCTCCCCCGCTCTGGCAACGCGGGGGGGTCCAATACTGCCCTGAAGCAGGGACGAAGAGAGGGGTGGAACATGGTCTCCATGTTTTCCACGTAGCCCTGACCATCCGTTTTTTTTTTTTAAACTGTCGTCTTTATTTTTTGTTTCTGGAACTATTATATCACAAAAAGAAGGATTTGAAAGATCAATGGATCTGGAAGAGCAATGGATAATAATACCCCTAACAAACAACTTCAATATTATGGAAATCGGCCACGAAGCGAGTGGAAAGTGAAAGGACTTTCGTTGCAAAAAAAGGGAGGGGTAAGAAAAAGTTTCCTGTGCCGCTTGAGTTAGTGTGTACCTGAAGTGGAAAGACAATTTAGGCTCTGGTTAAAAAGACTTTGAAGCTGCCCTGTATGTTGAAACGTGAAAGTTTACCTGCATGCTGAAACGTTAAAATGGAGTTGGAAGAGAGCTGTGAGGAATGGGACCCGGACACTGAAATTGTAACTCTCACAGTAGAACAGTTTAAAAACTAAAAACTTACTGGCAAGGGAAACATCACAAGCCTTCAGAGCTGCCTGTAATGATCTGTTTACAACCTCACAAAGTGTGAGTCAAGATATAGGCAATAATGAAGAGCAAACTCAAATGACTCAGGTGGCTGGTGAGATGAGAGACAGTTTTGTGAAAGGGACGAGAGAAATGGCGGATAAACAACTGAAACCAGAGAAAGAAGAGAATCAGGAGAGAGATATAGATGGGACAAAAGACATAGTAGACTTTGTATTAGGAAAAGAGGATGTGAAAAAAGTTACCACAGTTGTTTCAGGAAAAAAAGGCAAAGAGACAAAAGAGGAAAAGAGAAAGAAAAGTATGGTTTAAATAGATCAAACCGAAGAGAAGATTGAGAACTAAACATTTCACATATGGAAGGCGAGTTTTAAAAATGGACATTCAGGAATACAAAAATCTACGGCATCTGGAAGAGGTTGAAGGAAAGGAGAAAGAAATGGAAAGAATAGAAGGAGAGAAGAGACTAAATTTATGCTTGCTGATTAAAAAGGTTTAAGACTCTGTTTGGGATTTATATGGCTTTTGAAAATATACTAAGAGATTATGTTGTAATGAAGGAAGAAGTGATTTAGTGTAACTGTACATTTCTGATTGTGCATCTGTTTTGTTTATTTCTAAAAAGGTTTATTTCATTAAGGTGCAATATAGCCATGAAAGAGTGAGATGGATGGTGGAGGAATTTATATGGTTTTTTGAAAACATCTAAGAGATTGTGTTGTAATGAAGGAAGAAGTGATGATATAGTTTCTGTTTGTGTGTCTGTTTTGTCTTTTTGTAATAAGGTTTATAGAGTGAGGAATTATGAGATCTTGGTGTTGGGCTTGGTTAAATTTTCTTTGTATGTATATATTTATGTATTTAAGTATACAGTGAAGATCAATAGGCGAGTATATATGTATACATACATCTTAGAACAACTAAGCAGGTAGCAGAGCTGTAAGGGTGTAGCTTCTTTCCTTTGGCAGTGCGGTATATGTAGGAAGGTTAAATATAAGATATATGGGTTTTGATACCTAATGCCTTTGTTTGCTATTAGACAGATTCACCTTTTGGGTGGGCTAACTTAAACTGGAAATAGATAGTGTAAACAGGAAATAGAAGATGCTCAAATGATTATGAAAATAGCCTCAATATGAAGTTTAATCAACAGTATAAATATCTTCGCTATATGAATTGATATGGTGATCTAATAATAATATTGACATCAGTAAAATGAATTAGTTTATGAATGATAGAAATAGGAGGAAAGAATATGAAATGTAATGAATTTGTAGTTATGTATGTCAAAGTACTGATGATTTTTGTGATGTATTTAATGATATGGGTATGTTCATGTGTTTGAAAACTTAATAAATAGATTATTTGAAAAAAGGGGGGAAAAACTACTAGCAGATGAGGACCCTGAAATGACTCGCTTGGTGGCAAAATATCTTTCGATAGTGTTATTTTTAAAGCGGCTTTGAAATGTTATTGTAAAGACGTTTTGTCTAAATTATCTTGTAATTATATGTAATGCATTTTATAGTTGCTGTTTGTATGTTTGGCTTAAGACCTCGGGTCAATGAAGCTAATAAATGAAATGAAAATGGAATTAGAGATTAAAAGAAATTGGCAGCCAAACATCCTAAAAGACATTATAGAAAAGAGGGGGGGGGGGCATTGCAAATCACTAGTATTGTAATACAAAGTGACTATGAAATGTTCATATCGACCTGAAATACTTCCATAGGTCATTGTTAGTTGAAAAACACTC
>NW_015162520.1:88457-88708 GCF_001447785.1 Gekko japonicus | reverse complement strand
CACTCTTTCATCACTTTGTGCCAACCCCTGCACCCACAACAATTTAGGAGAAGAAAAAGAGAGGGGGGGCAGGGGCTTAAATTTTCACAAAGCTCTTCTTGCTAACTTTTAAAAATCATGTTCTTCACCTAATTGGCAGCACTGGCAACGATTTTTATAAACGGGGTTCATTCTCAAAGTAATACCTGCTTAGTGATCACATGATGTAGGCATCATGACAATGGGTTGTTCCCTACCATGGTTCTACTACC